>NW_023494798.1:34789778-34935659 GCF_904425465.1 Colossoma macropomum | reverse complement strand
GTGTGAGCGGTAGAGTGAGCGGAGCGCGGTGAGCGTGAGTGCGAGTGGTTGGCGTTTTGCCAAACTTTTTTCTCTGTTGTTACGTCGTTGTCAGTCTGTATCTGTAGTTTGTTTGAGTGAGTTTGTGTGTGAGTGTGTGTGTGTGTGTGTGTGTGTGAGTGAGGTGTGGTGGGGTGTGTGCGGGGCGTCAGTTACCGGCGTTTTGCTGGGAGCATGGCGTCCCAAAGCCCCAGGCTGTATGAGAGCCTGTCTCGCCGGCATGGTGTAAAGGTGGAGTGCCGCGCGAGTGTGGAGGAGTGCTGTTTGGCGGCGGGGAGCGTCGTCGGGTACAATAATGTTGTGTCTGCTTCGCGCATGAACAGCGCTGTGGTAATGTTCCTGTCCACTGTGGACAAAGCTAATGAACTGGTGCAGAGTGGACTCGTAATTAGTGATCAGTTCGTGTCTGTTCTGCCCCTCAGTACTCCCTCCAAAAAGATTATTCTGTCCAACGTCCCCCCCGTTTATCTCTGACGAGCTGATCGCTCAGGAGCTGTCCCGGTTTGGAAAACTTGTCTCCCCCATTAAAAAGATCCCCCTCGGCTGTAAATCGCCCCTGGTGAAGCACCTGGTGTCGTTCAGGAGGTTGGTTTCATGGTGCTGAGAGATGGTGAGGACGAGCTGGACCTGGTGCTGAAGTTCAGAGTCGAGGGGTTTGAGTACACGGTGTTTGTGTCGTCTGACACCAACATGAAGTGCTTCAGGTGCGGCCTGACCGGACATCTCGTCCGAGCCTGCCCTGAAAAGCTCAGCGCTAACGCTAATGATGCCGGGAGCGCGGAGCGGCCGGGGCCTGCCGCGGCTGAGCCCGCGGTGGCCGTCCCCCCTGCGGCTGCTGCTCGGCCGGCTGCGCGGGGACCCGGCGGCTGCGGCGCCTGCGGGGGAAGAGCCGGCTGCGGCCGTGCCGGCCTCGGAAATGTCTGCTGGGGTTGCGCCGGCCGCGGACGAGCCTTTCCCGGCGGCGCTAACCGCGGAGGAGCCCGCTGTGGACGAGCCTGGTGGTGAGGAGCAGGAGCGGGGGATTCCTGACCCGGGGGAGCAAGATAACCAGGTAAGGGACAGCGGTACTGAGATCAGTCTAGCTGGTACAGCAGTGGAGGTGGAAATGGAAGTGGAGACTGTTTTTAAAGTTCCTAATAAAAGAAAGAAGCGGAACCGAGGGAAGGGCACTAAACAGGCCAAAACAGACAGCAGTGCGGTGAATGAAGTGGAGTCTGAGAGCGAAGGCTCTCTGTCTGACTCGGGCTGGTCGGTGTGCTCGCAGGAAGAGAACATGGCTGTGCTCTATAAAGTTGACGATATAAGAAAGTTCTTGCGGGTCACTAAAGGCCAAAAGGGCGTCCGTGTTGAAGAGCACTTCCCAAATAGTTCACAGTTTATCCATGACGTCAGGCATTTTAGGAGGGAAGGGTCCTTCACCGCTTTAGAAGTCTACAGGCTGAAGAAGATCCTGACCAGACTGAATAAAGTGAGCACTGAGGATGAGGTCTGACACTTCCTGCCCTCCCTGGTTCAGAATGGCCTCTGTTTTTAGTGTTTTTTTATCTATTTTATTTTTAATGGGTGATGTCAGAGTGGCGAGTCTGAACATTAATGGGGCGAGAGACTGTGGAAAAAGAGCAAAGCTGTATGAGTTGGTGAAGCAGAAGAGACTTGATGTAATATTTGTACAGGAAACGCATAGTGATGTCAGTAACACTGCAGACTGGGCTAAAGAGTGGGAGGGGCTTGCCTTTTTAAGTCATAACTCTTCTTCCAGTGGTGGGGTGGCTGTTCTTTTATCACAGAGTTTTACTCCTTGTTCTTATTCAGTGGATGAAATTTTAAATGGCAGACTTTTAAAAGTGACAGCGTGTTTTGAGAACACTGTTTTTGTTTTTATTTGTGTTTATGCCCCAACTGGGGGGATGGACAGGATGTCCTTTTTGGACACTCTGGACACCGTAATTGCAGGTTGTGGTTCTGATGAGTTTTTAATACTGGGTGGGGATTTTAACTGTACAGCAGACAGCATGGACAGGAACCACATGGAACCGCATGCTGCGTCCCGTAAGAGATTGTGTGAGATGCTGGAGGCCCATGACTTGTGTGATGTCTGGAGGAACTTCCATGGAGGGCAGAGACAGTATACCTGGGCACATTCAAGAGATAACACACTCTCATTGGCAAGGCTGGATCGATTTTATGGTTTTAGGTATCAACTTTCTGCTTTTACACGCTGTCTTATCTCCCCAGTTGGTTTTTCAGATCATTGTATGGTCCAGTGCACAATAAGGAAACGTAACGTTAAGCCGCAGAGTGCATACTGGCATTTTAACACTGCACTTTTAGAGGATGCCAATTTTAGAGAGTCTTTTACTTTTTTTTGGGATGTTTTTAGCTCAATGAAAACATCTTTTAGCTCTCTGCTGCAGTGGTGGGACATAGCTAAAATACAAATTAAAGTATTCTGTCAGCAGTACACTCTCAATGTCACAAGGGACATAGCCAGATCTCTCAAAGCTCTGGAGACTGAAATAGTGGCGCTCCAGGGTTTAGCAGAGGCCACAGGAAATCGGGGGCATATTGAAGCTCTGAAAACAAAAAAGACGGCATTGACTGACCTTTTAGGCATAACAGCACAGGGGGCGCTGGTCCGCTCACGTTTCCAGCGCGTGTCGGAAATGGATGCTCCTTCAAAGTTCTTCTTCGGTCTCGAGCGCAGAAATGGACAGAAAAGGTTTATGCATGCTGTGCGTACAGAATCAGGGGATCTCTTATCTGAGCCTTCTGAAATTCGGCAGCAGACAATCAGCTTTTTCTCAAAGCTGTACGAGAGCGAGTGGGCAGAGGCACGAGAGGTGGAGGAGGGATTCTTCCGTGACCTCAGCCAGCTCACGCGAGAGTCTGCTGCAGTGCTGGATGCAGATATCTCTCTGGGAGAGCTGTATGAGGCTCTCCAGGGCATGGAGAATGGTCGGGCGCCAGGTATTGATGGTCTCCCTGTTGAATTTTACAAAGCGTTTTGGTCAGTGTTGGGGCAGGATGTGCTGGATGTCCTCCAGAACAGCATAAGGGAAGGGAAGCTTCCGCTGAGCTGTCGGAGGGCCGTTCTAACCCTGCTACCCAAGAAGGGGGACCTAGCTGAACTGAAGAACTGGCGCCCTGTCTCTCTGTTGTGCACTGACTGCAAGCTGCTCTCAAAAACGTTAGCCTCGAGACTGGGGAAGGTGATGGAGCAGGTGGTTCACCTTGACCAGACGTACTGTGTGCCTGGAAGGTCAATTTTTGACAATGTATATCTAATTCGTGATGTTTTGGAAGTCTCCAGACTATTGGGCTTAAAGACTGGTCTCATTTTTTTGGATCAGGAAAAGGCATTTGACCGGGTTGAACACGGCTATCTGTGGAAAGTTCTGGAGAACTTTGGTTTCAACCCGGGTTTTATAGCCATGATCAAGGTTTTGTACAGTGACATTGAGAGTGTACTCAAAGTTAATGGTGGTTTATGTGCTCCTTTTAAAGTGCACAGAGGTATTAGGCAGGGCTGTGCTCTGTCTGGCATGCTGTACTCTCTAGCTATTGAACCTCTGTTGTGCAAACTGAGAGACTGCATCTCCGGTTTGTTTATACCTGGCTGTTCTACTCCACTGTGTGTCTCAGCATATGCAGACGACCTTGTTGTGATAGCAAGTACCCAGACTGATGTGGATGTTTTAGCTGGAATTTTAAATGATTTTAGGGTTTTATCGTCTGCAAAAGTAAACTGGACCAAGAGTGAAGCAGTTTTAGTTGGTGACTGGGATGGTGGGGAACCCGCGCTTCCAGATGGGTTGATGTGGAGAAGGGGTGGTTTTAAATATCTGGGGGTGTATCTGGGGGACAGTATCTGTAGTGCACAGAACTGGGATGGCATGGTTGAAAAGATTAAAGGACGCCTCAGTAAGTGGAAATGGTTAGTCCCCCAGATGTCCTATCGGGGAAGGGTGCTTGTTATCAACAACCTCGCTGCATCATCGCTCTGGCATAAACTGGCCTGCGTGGACCCCCCACCGAATCTGCTGGCAAACCTGCAAGCCGTGCTAGTGGACTTCTTCTGGGATCGACTGCACTGGATTCCGCAGGGAGTTCTACATCTGCCAAAAGAGGAAGGGGGGCAAGGACTCGTCCACTTGGCTAGCAGGGCCGCTGCCTTCCGAATCCAGTTCATCCAGAGACTTCTTGCTGGTCCCAGTGAGCTGGTTTGGAGGGCGGTATCATGCACAATATTACGCACAGTAGGTGGTCTGGGGTTGGACAGAGCATTGTTTTTAATGAGCACAAAAACACTGGACATTGCTGGGTTGCCTGTTTTTTATCGAGGACTTTTTAAAATCTGGGACTTTTTTAATGTGAATAAACAGGCTGGCTCCGCTTTGCACTGGCTGTTGGAAGAGCCTCTTTTCAACGGCACACGACTGGACTTGGAGGGCACGATCACCCCTGCACTGACTAGAGTCTTGTTGTCATCGGGAGTCACAACCCTCCGCCGGCTGGTGGACGTCGCCGGACCAGATCTCACTCGGGTGGAGGACGTGGCTGCGAGGCTGGGGATGAGATCTCTGCGAGTTGTGGCTCAGCTGCTCGAGGGCTGGAGGACAGCTCTCTCTCCTGAAGAACGTGAGCAGGTGAGGGACTACAGTGCAGGGGTGGTCAGTCCTACAGAGCATGACCCATTCCCGGACATCACTATCACGCCGGACCTACAGGACTGTGAAGGCCCCCTTCTGGAGTGTGAGGGGGAGTCTAGAATGAACTTGGGGACAGTGTCTGGTAAGCTGCTGTACAGAGCCTGTGTGAAGGTACTGAATAAGAAAAGACTGCACAGTAGAACCGACACACCGTGGCGTGATGTTTTTAATCTGAGTGATGATGTGAAGCCGGAGTGGAGAGCACTGTATAAACCACCATTGACTAAAAAAGTAGCTGACCTGCAGTGGAGGATTTTACATGGTATTGTCTCAGTCAACGCTTTTATTTCTGTTTTAAATCCTGAGATTTTACCACAATGTCCTTTTTGTCCCCAGAGAGAAACTGTGTTTCATGCTTTTATGGACTGTTTTAGGCTTTGCTCTTTGTTTGAAGTTTTAAAGACTGTTTTTAGGTCTCTTAATGTGACTTTTACACTCCAGACTTTTATCCTTGGTTTTAAATACGTCAGAAGAGAGAAATCCAAATGCCAACTGATCAACTTCATTCTTGGGCAGGCAAAAATGGCGATATATATCAGTCGTAAGAACAAGGTGGCGCATGGTACTGACTGTGAGGCCACAAGGATTCTCTCTAGGCTGGTGAGATCAAGGATTTTAATTGATTTTAATTATTATAAAAGCATGTGTGATGTGGAGGCCTTTGAGGCGATGTGGTGCTGTGGTGGGGCCGTGTGCTCAGTGTGCGAGGGTGAGCTCTGCTTCGCTCCTGAGCTCAGATGAGCCAGACTGAGTTTTATTTGTTTTCCTGTTTTTATCTATTTATAAAGTGTTTGTCTTGTTTTTATTTAATCAATTAATTTATTTCAATATAGCCTAAGATGACACTTTGTGACGGATGACTGTTTTAAAAAAATGCTGGTTCAATAAAGGACCATCAAAAAGTCAAAAAAAAAAGTCTCTCTCTCTCTCTCTCTCTCCCTCACTCACTCACTTACCATCTATCTCTCTCTCTTTTCTCTTCATCTCTCTTTTTCTCTGTCTTTCTTCTCTCTTTCTCTCAGTCTCACTCACTCACTCTTTCTTGATCTATCTAGCTATCTATCTATCTATCTCTCACTCTCTTTCTCTGTCTGTTTCTTCTGTCTTTCTCTCAGTCTCACTCAGTCTCTCTCTCCCTGTCTCTCTGTCTCTCTCCATCTCTCACTCACTCACTCATTCAATCACTCTTGATATCTATCTATCTATCTATCTATCTATCTATCTCGCTCTTTCTTTCTCTTTCTCTCTCTCTTTCTCTCTCTCTCTCTCTCTCTCTATCTCTCTCTTTTTCTCTTTCTCTCTCTCTGTCTCTCTTGCGCTCTTTCTCTTTCTCTCTCTTTCTCTCTCTCTCTCGGTCTCCCTCTCTCTCTCTCTCTCTCTCTCTCTCTCTCTCTCTCTCTCTCTGTCTCTGTCTCTCCCTCTCTCTGTGTGTTACAGTAGATGTTGATGTATGAGGAGTGTCAGTTTGTCAGGGCTGTTTTTTGTAGAAGCTGAGCTCCAGTCAGCAGAGAGCAGGGGCCGGGGGGAGAGGGTGGGGAGCGGGGACGGGGGGAGAGGGTTGGGGGTGGGGTGTGTGTGTGAGGTGAGGGGTCAAGGGTGGGCTACAGCTTTCTGGATAAGCATAAAAACGTCAGCCAGGTCACAGCTGTCACCAGTGATGCTGCGGTGTTGTATGAATTGTTTCTGTCAGTCCAGACCGCGACTGTGTTTGTGAGAAGAGCAGATATTTTATTATAGTTTAAATGAATGAAAAGTTGTTATTGTTTACAGTTTCTGTTCTGCAGAAAGAGGAAACATCCTGTACAGGTTTTCTGTTCTCATCACTTTTTGCAGTTAAAACAAACAGACAAACACTGATTGTGTCCATACAGAGGGAATTCGATATAAATGTCAAAAGCTGCAGTGAATATGCGCTTTATTATTACAGTTGAACAGTATAGAGAATAACAGTAATAACTCTTGATTTCTATGGGTTAACCCATACATTCCCAGGTGTATTACATCCTGAGGCTTATTATTTTTCTGTAATTTCATGGACTGAGTGGCTGAATTATTAATAAAATAATAAATCATAATTACATAATAAAAGTTCAGTCCATTTAAAGGGTTATTAGTAAGATATTAAAAGATAAATACAGTACAGTGCCTTTTCAGATCGACGGCTCTCGACTCCAGGCTGGTTTTGCACAGTGAAACTTTCATGAAACGTGTTGCGTGTTGTGAGTTGCATGCAACATAATTTCTGTGCAACTTGACTGTTACAGGAAGCAACTAAAACAATCAAAGTTGCACACATTCAGTTACTCCACTAGATCTTCACGTCATGACATCATAACTGTACACTAAATAGAAAAGACGGTTCTTTAAGGGTTCTTTAGTAGAGGCAGAGGTTCTGTTTAGGACTAGGAGTTCTGTATATAACCATGGTGGAATGGTTACGCAGATTGATGGAGAATGTGTTCTCCATATGGTTCTATGTAGGAGCTTTTTGAGTAAGGTTCTATATAGCACCAAAAAAGTGTTCTTCTTTTGATACAATGTCAGGCTTGTAAAAAAGAAGAACCATTTTTGGTGCTGTATAGAACCGCTTTCAAAAACATTCACACAAACACAAAATAAATACTGTACGTTCTCCATCAGTCTGAAGAACCATTTGATTATGCAGAGAACCAATTGAGCATGCAAAAGGTTCTATTTTTTCCTATCCTATTCCTGTAAGTTCTAAAAACACATTTCCAATATATTTAGCTAAAAAAGGCAAAATCACCTGCAGTGAGGAGAACCGCTCCTCAAACTGGGATCTGCCTCCTTAGAGGAAGATGTGCCTCAGTTTTTTGCCTTATTTTAGTAAATACACTTTTAAATTGTGCCTTAATGACTGAAGAGTTGATGATCTACATCAAATACCATGTTGTAGATTTTCTAAGCAAAGTAGTTTACAGTAGTTACAGTAGCTTAAACAGTAGAAGTTTACACCAGGTGTTGCAGTAATTTCCACTACTTGTTTCTGTAGTTTACACTGGGTATTTCTGTAGTTTACACTGGGTGTTTCTGTAGTTTACACTGGGTGTTGCTGTAGTTTACACTGGGTGTTGCTGTAGTTTACACTACTTTTTGCTGTAGTTTACACTGGGTATTTCTGTCGTTTACACTGGGCATTTCTGTAGTTTACACTGGGTATTTCTGTAGTTTACACTGGGTGTTGCTGTAGTTTATACCACTTTTTGCTGTAGTTTACACTGGGTATTTCTGTCGTTTATGCTGGGTATTTCTGTCGTTTATGCTGGGTTTTTCTGTAGTTTACACTACTTGTTTCTGTAGTTTACACTGGGTATTTCTGTAGTTTACACTGGGTGTTGCTGTAGTTTATACTACTTTTCTCTGTTGTTTACACTGGGCATTTCTGTAGTTTACACTGGGTGTTTCTGTAGTTTACACTGGGTGTTGCTGTTGTTTACACTACTTGTTTCTGTAGTTTACACTGGGTATTTCTGTAGTTTACACTGGGTGTTGCTGTAGTTTATACTACTTTTCTCTGTAGTTTACACTGGGCATTTCTGTAGTTTACACTGGGCGTTTCTGTAGTTTACACTGGGTGTTGCTGTTGTTTACACTACTTGTTTCTGTAGTTTACACTGGGTATTTCTGTAGTTTACACTGGGTGTTGCTGTAGTTTATACTACTTTTCTCTGTAGTTTACACTGGGCGTTTCTGTAGTTTACACTGGGTGTTGCTGTAGTTTAAACTGGGCGTTGCTGTAGTTTACACTGGGTGTTGCTGTAGTTCACACAGTTGGGTCTTGCTGTAGTTTACACTGGGTATACAGAAACATGTAGTGTAAACTACAGGAAAAATTGAAAACATATCTTTTTGACCAAGTTTTTACATAAAACTGTTGTCGTTTATTTTATTTACTTGTCATTTTATTTTTCCTCCGTTTGTTCCTTTTCTGCTTTTAAGTCCAGTTCACATTTTTAATAATCATTTGAAAATGTCTTTTTAACCCAGTTATTAATTAAGATATTGTTGTCATTAATTTATTTCCTTGTCATTTTGTCACATTTTATTTTTTGTTTATTCCTTCTGTTCTTTGTTCTGCTGTTGTTGTGTTTTTGCTTTTATTACTTAATTTACTTTTCAGTTGTAAAGCACTATGAGCTGCTTTGTGTACGAAAAACATATTTATTATGTATTATTATAGGTATGTCTTTCATGTTTCTGGCTACAGTGCAGTTAAACAAAAAAAGTAAATAAGACGAGAACCAGAAGCAGCTTAAGACTCGCCGCCCCAGACCTTTACTGTGGAACATCAGGCTGGATCTCATAAGTCCCTGCTTTGAGTTCTGATCTGCTCTCCCCACAGCCGACACGCCCATAGAGGAGTTCACGCCCACTCCTGCGTTTCCCGCCCTGCAGTACCTGGAGTCGGTGGATGAGGGGGGCGTGGCCTGGCAGGCGGGGCTTCGGACAGGAGACTTTCTCATCGAGGTAAGATCAGAGCGGTTCTTCTGGTTCCTCACTGCTGGGTTCAGAGCTGCTGATGTAAAACTGTGAAGCTATTACTCTTCTAAAGGGGAATTCCACCACTTTTTCAAATTTTCTCCATAATTCAGTGTTTGTAAATGGAGTCATTCAGAGTGGTTTGGTGTGAAATGGTTCAGATGTCTTTACAGTGGTGGTGATAGGAACCAGGGGTCGCCATGACTACAAGACAGATATAGACATTTTATTAACTATCCAGAACCACCAGTGAACCTACACGAGTCTTCTGAGTTTATATGGAATGTTGATGATGGAAAATAGTGGAAAATCTGAAATACTAAGTTTTCTTTGGGGACTATTTTTCCTCACAGCGCCCTGCATGTATCCCTCCACCATGAATGGATTTTAAGGCCAAAATCTTCTCAAAACTATCATAAACAGTGTCTCAGTCATCAGGCAGTGAATTCATAACCATTTCATGTAGGAACTTTCTGTGAGGAGCTTTTAGAGGTGGACGTCTGGTTCCTATCACCACCACAGTGAACAGTTCTGACTCGGTAAGTTTCTCTAGAACGGAGCGTTTCACACCAAACCACTCTGAACCGCTCTGTTTACATCTAAACCAGTTAATTATGTAGAATTTTGAAAAATCAGTGGAGTTTCCCTTTAAAAAAGTATAATATTTTTAAAAAATGGTCTCACTGTGAAAAATTAAGAGCCCCTGTTCCGTGTCATTTACGTTGACGTGTGCTGCGTTCTAGAGCTGTGATACTTCCTGCTGATTGGCGGTTTTGTTTGATGTTTGGATTTAGTCTGGTTTATACTGGGCGAGGCTTTATGTGTTCTGTTTACAAATACAGTGTGTTGACTTTTACTCAGTAATCTCAATTTTGTGTGCATCCTGTTTTCCGTTTCCTGATAATTTATGTTTGAAGTTTTATATAGCATTAAACTGAAATCACTCATTGTTTATTATGAATGCTGAAATGAGGCAAAATAATAAATAAATTAACGAATCAATCAAAAAGTCAAAGCAGAAATAAATAAATGAGTAGCAGAAAACTAAAAATGAATACATTTTGAGGAAAACTGTAAATTAATGAATAAAGCAAAATAGAAATAAATAAATAAATAACAGAAAAGTAAAAAAAAATGAATAAATGAGTGAACGAATAAATAAATAAATGGATTTGGGAAGCAAATATAAAATGAGTCTTTTTCATTGTGCTGGTGCAGTGATGGAATTGCTGTATTGCAAATTGTGGCCTGTTTTTCTTGCCCTGTTAAGTTCAGGCAGAGTTTGGTGGGTGAAGCTGGTCAGACAGTAAGGCGTGTAAAGGCTTGTAAACTACCGCTTTAAAGTCTATCCAAGATCTGACAGACTTCAGATTGTGGCAGACAGTGCTTTTTGTACTATGCAGTCTAAAAGTTTGTCAGTACAAATTATATTAAATTATCAGTATAACAATTTGAGTGAAAATAGAATGTTTGAATTATTTATTTCAGAATTTCTTAGTATTTGGGTGTGCTGCCCTTTAGCTTTAAAGAGCCCGTATCATGGAAAAACAAAACTTCCTCACTTTTCTGGGAGTAAAAAAGTTTGAAGTTAGTGTGAAAACATTTTTCTAAATGAAAATAAGTGAACACACCCCCCTCAGAGAACACTTCTGCACATTTTAATGCACAGTTACTGTTTATTTGCTGATTTTTTTTTTTATTATATTAAAAAATAAAAACACAAAATGTGTCCTGTGCAAAAGTTATGGCCCATTTATATGAATATACTTGAACTTCTCTGTGTATTTGTCAGTATAAGCCAAGTATACTTGAGTATAATTTTGTCTAGTATGTCTCTGATAAGTATATAAATGTATACTGAAAGCATACGCTCTTATTTTTAGTTTGACCTCTTATTGACCAGGGTATATTTTGGTTTGTCCATCTGAATTTACATGACCAAATCGTAAGGCAAATTATTCAGTAACTGCATGAAATAAATGTAAATTTTTGTTTTATTTAATTTTTTATTTTTTGTAAAAGCTCCCCTTAAATTAATAGAACGTGCGTTTTATGATCACACATATCGCTATATGCTTACAATTTACTGCTGAAAGCTAAAAATCTTAGACGCTCTTTGTATTATTTTATAAAAATAATGTTTACAGAGCAGATCACTGAAGAGACGCCATCTGTTTATAGTTTATAGCCCAGATTTGTGAAAAATGGGTCGACTTTCAGTAGAAAAAAAACTGAGTTCAGCTTCTTTTATTATAAGGGTTTAAAATTACATCACCCATCTATTTGACTGGAGAGAAGACAGTTACAGCTCTCATACGACCCCCACCTTTAGAATGTAGCTTATGAAATATGAAAGTTATGAAGAATATGACGAAGTGCGTTTTGGAACCACCGGTGGTCTCAAGGAGTTGAAGAGGTTAAAGGAAGTTTACTAAAGGCACTCTTGAATAGAGTGTTCTCAGTGTTCAGAGTGTTCAGTGTCCTCTCAGACTTTTGGACCCCACTGCAGCTCTGAGTGCTGTTTATATTCATTTCTTTGCTGTTGTCCATGATCAGCTGTGTTTGTGCTGCTGGAGCGTCTCAGTAATGTGTGTAGAAAGATGAGGGTTTCACATCCTTCAGATTAGAGCCTCTCTAAAGAGGCCGTTTGCTAACAGCCCCTTCAGCTGCAGCGCGTCTGTCTTCTGCGTGATGATTAGACGGAGTGCCGTCATTAGGAGAAGCACTGCGGTCCCGGCTTGAGGCTGAATGGAGAAGCAAATGAGACGAAGCTGCGTCGCTCTGTAGAGATCTGTCCTCTCCATCCTTGCCTCTCTCGCTTTGTCCATCTTCCCTGCTTTTCACACAGACGCACTCACTTCTCTCTCTCTGTCTGCACTTCTCACACTTTCACTCGTTCTTTCAGGCTCCGTCAATCCCTCCTCCTCTTTTTTCTCTTCTTAGGCACCTGAGCACATTGTTTAAACAGCGTTTATCTCAGTGCTGAGTGTGTTTTAGTCAGTAAAAACTGTACGTAACACTAGAATAAATAAAGCTCAGCTATAGCTGCTTTTCTCACATCTCCAGCAGGAAACTTTTCCGTAAAAGTAGAACAGTTTCTTGTAAAATGTCTCTCAACGTTAGTTTTTTACGAGGCTGAAGTCGCTTCTCATTCGCCAGCTTCTTGCTCGAATTTTTCCACCTTAAATGTGCCTGAGGTGCTAGAATGTAACTGCTGCACCATTTAAGGTGGAACGGGATAATTAGAACAAGAAGCTGGCGAATAAGAAGCGACATCAGCTTCATAACTTTTTAGTGTTTGAGTTTCTCACTGCAGATTAAACGTATCAGGAAACCAGCTGGAGTGATTATAAACACTAATAAGTCCATTCATCTCCAAATTATCATTGTTCATCTTAAATCTCTCTCTTTGCCGTTTTCGTTAGCTACTAGCTAGGCGAGACTGTTGTCTGTGTTGCTATGGTGACCAGCAGTCTGCGCTGATCTTCAGGGTTAAAGGGTGAATCAGCAGTTCTACATTAACTCCAGAGTTTAAGACCATTTATTGTTAAACTGTGTTGAACGATCAGCAGAGCTTTATTTTACTGTAAAGGAGGATTATTTTGTTTATAACGGTTAATAAAAAAACATTATTATGTTAGATGATTCTTTTTAAGTTTAAAAAACAATATTGGGCTGTGTTTGGGTTCAGAACTGGCCTACAACTCTGCACACACACTTTCCCTCTTTGCACCTTAACCTGGCTGTGTTTGAGCCCTCAAAGCGGCCAACAGCTGCAAAGGTATGGCAGATTTTTAAAATATAAAAATACAGACTTTAAAACAAGCACACACGGGTCTTTACTACGCTGATATATATATTAGCGCAACACACTAACACACCACCACCACGTCAGTGTCGCTGCAGTGCTGAGAATGACCCACCACCCAAATAGTACCTGCTCTGTGAGGGTCCATGGGGGTCCTGTGGGGGTCCTGACCACTGAAGAACAGGGTAACAAGGTATGCAGAGAAACAGATGGACTACAGTCTGTAACTGTAGAACTACAGAGTGAGACTGTATGGTCAATGGAGCTGATACAGTGGACAGTGAGTGTAGAAACAAGGTTTAGGTTTGGTTTAATGAAGTGGCTGGTTGTGTGTTTCTATATATATATATATATATATATATATAGGTTTTGTAGCTTTAACATCTTTGAAGGATGTCTGAGTCACTGTTTAGTGTTATATTTACGTTACTCTGAGTTTCTCTGTGTGTGTGCTGGTGGTTGTCATCTCCTCTCACGTGCTCCTCACGTTTGTGTGAGATAAACAGATAATAGTGGCTGAAAGCTGAGAGCGTCAGTAAAGCAGACCTGTCTGCGTGATGTAAGACACTAAGACAGCATAAAACATTCATGTACTGTGTGATTGTGCACATGCACGTGTGTGCATGAGCCCAAACGTGCATGCGTGCATGTGCACGTGTGTGTGTGTGTGTGTGTGTGTGTGTGTATGTGTGTGTGTGTGTGTGTGTGTATGTGTGTGTGTGTGCTGTGTGCAGAATGTATCTTACACAGCTGACTGAGCGTGCTCACTTAGTGATGATGACGTAACATCGGAAGTGTAGTTGATCACACTGTTTCTCTGCTACGTCAGTCAGAAATTAAAGCCCTAGATTGATGAAAAGTCTAATTAACCCAGCCCCCCCACCCCCTTACCTCAGATGAATTTAAATGCGATTTTAATTAGTCGTCTTTATTAGGGTAGATGTGCTTGTGAAGCGCGGATGTATCTGCTGCTTTGGTTGCTGGGTTTATGTTAATCCGTGCTCTTGTTAATGTGAAACAGTGTGCGTTTATATCTGACGTGACCAACACTGCGGTTAGCGTGCTGCCATCATGGCGCTGCATAGGCCTCATGTAACCTGCTGTGACATCATAAAAAATTCACCGATCACCAAACAGTTGTGCCCAGGAGCCGATAACTTGGTGATCCGAGCTGCCTCAGATGGAGCACAGCCTGCACATGCTCAGCCGTGAAAAGGAATTAGCTAACGTGCTAAATGACTATAGCTGAGTAGTTTTGGATAATTAGCACATCTTACCTACCTTTAGGTATTAATGTCACACACAGACTCAGAAAGAAGGTCCAGTTGGATGTTTAGGTTTCAGATGATCTCAAAATCAGGTGGCGCAGTGTGTAGCGCTGTCGCATCACAGCAAGAAGGGGCTGGGTTCACTTTTGTGGCTGGGCAACCAGGGTCCCTATATTTCATTGAAAATAGTACAAAGACAGCATATCAAATAATCAGACTGAGAATTTTTTTTTTTTTTTTTGAAAAATATTTGGCCATTTTGAATTTGATGCCAATTACACGTTCCAAAAAAGTTGGAACGGGGGCAGCAAAAGGCAGGTAAAGTTGTGTAGTGCTAAAAAAAAACACCTGGTGGTTAATTGACAACAGGTCAGTAACATGATTGGGTATAAAGAGCATCTCAGAGAGGCGGAGTCTTTCAGAAGTAAAGATGAGGAGGGGGTCACCACTCTGTGAAAGACTGCACCATCAAATAGGCAACAATTCAAGAATAACGTTTCTCAACATAAAATAGCAAAGAACTTCTGCTTTTCATCGTCTACGGTACAGAATATCATTAAAAGACTCTGGAAAAATCTCAGAATCTGGAGAAATCTCTGTATGTAAGGGTCAAGGCCAAAAACCAGTATTAGCTGGCCGTGATCTTTGGGCCCTCAGACAGCACTGCATTAAAAACAGACATGATTCTGTAGTGGAAATCACTGCATGGGCTCAGAAACACTTCTGAAAACCACTGTCTGTGAAAACAGTTCATCACTGCATCCACAAATACAAGTTAAAACTCTAAAACGCAAAGAAGAAGCTGCACATAAACACGATCCAGAAACCAAACATTTGGCTGTTGAGCAGCTGAAATCCTGTATAAAACCAGAACGGAAAACATTTCACAACACTCAACTACAGCAGTGTCTCCTCAGTTCCCAAACACTTACAGAGTGTTGTTAAAGAAGAGGTGATGAAACTCAGTGGTAAACAGGCCCCCGTCCCAACTTTTTTGGAACATGTTGTTGGCATCAAATTCAAAATGGGCACATATTTTTCAAAAAACAATAAAATTTCTCAGTTTCAACATCTGTTATGTTGTATTTGTACTACTTTCAATCAAATTAAATGATTTAAATGATTTGCACCATTGCATTTTGTTTTTATTTACATTTTGCACAGCATCCCAACTTTTTTGGAAATGTGATTGTGCATTTTCCTGAGTCTGCCACTTAATTTTGCGCATAATTTTAGATCGGATTACTTGTAGTGAGCATGTAAACAGAGATTTTCATCAGATTGTTGAGTAGAGTGTGATATAAACGCCTCAGTCTTAGTCTCTAATCTGAAAGTATTCAATCTGATTAGCAGTACTCTTTGCATGGAAACACAGTCAATGAGAAGAGTGCTGTGAGTGAACTGTTGAGCACTTTTGCGTACATAGATACTTGTTTCTGAATCTGGTTCAGCATGGCTGAAGAACAGGCCTACTGGCTTCATTTTGGTCAAAATCTCCCTGCAAATCAAATCTAAAAATTGTGCCTGAATCAAAAAGTTACTGTTTCAGTCACTGTGTATCCTCCTCGCTCGGTTTCTGTCCATGTCTGCCTTTGTTTACCTTCCCTCGTGTGTCTAGCCATGTGCTTCTGTTGTTGTTGTTTTTGTTCCTCTCCTTTCCTTTTCTGTCTCCTTGTCATCTGTCTCAATCCTTGGGTTCACTACACGACTTTAAAAGTCTTAGCAGATTATTAAAGACTGGGCGTCTCACACTGTAGCACTGTTCTGCTGATTTTTTTGGCCGACTGAAATATTGGGGATCACACGCTACTCAACTTTTAAGCTGCTGCTGAACTGAACTCACTGAACTCACTGAACTCACAGAAACTCACTAGGAAACACAAATAAACAGTGGTGGAGCTGCTGCTGCTGTTTTGTCTGCCGTTTGCGCTGAAACAGTAAAGAAGCAGCAGGTAAACGTGTTTAAGTGGATCATGGCTTTAAAAATGTGATAAGTTTGTTTTTTTTCTGAGTTTTAAATGTACATTAAAAAGCTTCGCTCCACACCTGAGTGACTTTTCATCATTTTTCTTTGTTTACTTGCTGTATTTTCTTTTTTCGTGCTCTCGGTTTTCATTGGTTGTTGCAGGAATCTGTTCAGATTGAGTCGTTGATCAGATAACCGTAGATCACGGTCAGATTCGGGTTGGAAAAATCAAACGTTTGATAAACTCTGACTGGTCTGAAACGCGATCGGGAGGCAGTAAATCGGAGTCTGCGCCCCTCGCACACGACTTGACTCTCTCCAACCGTCGACTCTGACTGACCCAAAAACCTGCAGACCAGAGCCGACCAGCTCAGACTCAGCCAGACTGAGAATCGGGGCTAAAATCGGGGTAAAAGTTGTGTAGTGCAACCCCGGCTTCACCATTAGCCCCAGGTGTTTCTTGTTTCCTCTCGGTGTTTTTATACTTGTGCTCAGTCTATTAGTCTGTGTTCAGACTGCAGGCGAATTGGATTTGTTTCCCAAATCAGATCTTTTGACTCGACTTTCCGCTCTGTGATTTGCAAGTGATCAGATCGGATTTGTGTGTCCAAACATCACCAGTCTGTCTGCATGGGTTGCCATGGTAACGGCGTAGGCATCAGTAACTACGTAGCTACGCTGGTGATGAGGATTGCATACGTCATCTCTCCCTCCAAACTCTTCAGAATTCCCTTCATGATCATGAATCTTTGGCGCTCTTCTTAAATCCCAGCATTTCCATCACTCTGGATTCGACATTGTTGTTTGTTGTGTTGCGAGTGACGCAAAAGACACTTTGAGTTCCGGTTTGAGCGTCCAGACTGAGACGCATCTGTAAACATCATATTGGAATTGCATTTCAAACCACCTCTAAATGTGGTTTGGATCCGATTTGCAAAGATCTGATTTTTTTTTGCTGTTCACATTGTCAAAAATGAATCTGGATACAATCTGGATTTGCCAAAAATCAGATTTGGGCTGGCAGTCTGAACAAGGCCTTTGTCTTGCTTTGCTCATGCGATCCATTTTTGCCTGTTGCTGTTTCTAGTCTTTATTTGTCTCATTGTCCTCTTTGGGTTTTGTCTTCCTCTGTTTGTTTTTCTCCTGTTTGGTTTCCCTTTGTTCTTCTGTTTAATCCCGTACTTATCTACTCTCTCATCTGCTGATCAGTTTCTGGACTCTGACTTAATAAAAGCACTCGCACTTCTGTCCAGCCTCACTGTCTCCTCCGTTACACGCTGACAGAGGCAGAGCTGTGATGCATCTCTCTGCTCTCAGGATGCTGAAGGTACCTGAGCGTTTATGGGCTGTATTTTTATCCTCGGTCAGGGCTATTTTTGTGAGGAGTTCAGTACAGTAGTCCTCCTCAGGTCCAACACAAGCTGAAGAGGTCTTACTCTCTCTAACTAAAGCTTGGCCTACAGTACATGATTTTTTGCCTGATTTTAACCTCGATTTGCCCCTTGTGACAATTTTTCACAATCTTAAGCACTTTTCCACACTGTAAAATCGTCAGATCTACTTAAAAAAGGACTTCATGTGGTAACGAGTAAATGAACTATTTTTATTCAGCTCAAACAAATACTTCAATTGAAAGAGTCGTTTATTCAAAGTATTTATTTAGGTTTAATAAAACTAGTTAATTTACTTGTTACCTCATGAAGTCATTTTTTTAAATAGATCTGACGGGACACTTTTAACAGTGCAGGTCAGGAGCTCGATCGGAAGCGACTGACGCCACGGATGATCTGTAGTGTGAGAGGAGAAACGAGTGAATCTTTAGCCTCCGATCGAACTCTGAAGTGATCTGAGATTATCAAACGTTTGATATTTATGACTCAAAACGCTGAGTCCTGCAGTGTGAGAAGGTCAGATTTACTCAGTGAGTGATTCAAACAGCCAATCAGAGAGCTGCAAGAGCAGAGAAACAGGCGAAGATGTGTATGAACAGTGGAGCGGAGAGAGAGGAGCTGAGAGTAAAACGCAGGCAGATAAGAGCTGATATCATGTTTATAATGTTGATCCAGACGTCATGTACAGTTTCAGCTCAGCTGCCGGTTTGTAGTGAAATATTTCTCCAGCTCTCAGTGTATCAGTGTTTCTCACCACATATTAATCCCCAGTTTACACTTTTATTATGCATAAAAGCCCAGACAGGTCCAGTGAGCTCAGCCCTGTGTGTCATGTGAGTTCTGGGAGTTTGAGTTCTTATTTGTAGCCCAAACTCGTTGTGTGTTATTCTCTCTCTTTGCCCTGTCGTCTAGTCTGAGCGCCTCACGACAATAAGACAAGAAACTCTGTGTCAAACTGACGTTAAGTTTGTGCTGCTCTCCGTTTTAGAAACCTGTTAAGATTTTGAAAGTCGTGTAGTGACGCCCAGCCTTACATTAGCAGGTTTCTGCGCCCTGTGGAAGTGTTTTATTTAGAGTGATAAATCAAATTTACACAGTTTTACCACCTTCTTACTCCAAATGTAGATGATCAGCCAGGATATGTTTGTAGTCTGAAGTTTGCTTCTTTAGTTTTAGCACTGGAGCTACGAGGCTGATGTAGCAAGTAATGTAAGTTTATGTATACAAGTTAAACTGCATATGTAGTTTAAGGGGAATTCCATGATTTTTCCAAATTTCTGCACTAAATTTAATGTCAAAATATGAGATGTAAAGAGTCGTTCAAAGTGGTTTGGTGTGAAATACCGAGTCAGAATTGTTCACAGTGGTGGTGATAGGAACCAGACGTCCACCTCTAAAAGCTCCCTCACAGAAAGTTCCTACATGAAATGGTTATGAATTCACTGCCTGATGACTGAGACACTGTTTTACGATAGAAGATTTTGGCCTGAAAATCTATTCATAGCGGAGGGATACATAACATGCAGGGCGCTGTGAGGCAAAATAGTCCCCAAAGAAAACTTCATTATTTCAGATTTTCCACTATTTTCCATCATCAACATTCCATATAAACTCAGAAGACTCATGTAGGTTCACTGGTGGTTCTGGATAGTAAATAAAATGTCTATATTTGTGTTGTAGTCATGGTGACCCCTGGTTCCTATCACCACCACTGTAAAGACATCTGAACCAGTCTACACCACACCACTCTGAATGACTCTGCTTATATCTTAAACACTAAATTATAGAGGAATTTAGAAATATCAGTGGAATTCCCCTTTAAGTAATCTCTAATAGACTTCATTATAGATTACAGTGTGTCAGAAACCACATAAACATGGATAAATATACGTCACGTAGCTATAAGCAGTAACAATCACCTTGAAGCCTAAATTCTGTCTGTACTTTAGTCCATGTTTATAGATAACAGTGAGTCATACAGTGTCAGAAACCACATAATCAATATTAGGGATACTGAACAGCTCTTCACAGTTTGAGGCGAGTGTGTGATGATTTAGGGCCAATGTTGGGTTTTACAGTTCAGTTGTTGACTGTTTTAGTGGTCAGTGTCCTGGGCAGCTGGCCTGTGTTCTTAGATTGTGTTGAAAGTCTTATGAAGTGCTTTGGTAATGCTCCTGGTAGATATCTTTTGCCAAACAGATGGCCAAACTGTCCTCACTGCCCTGCTTCACTCTCTGACTTTCTGCAAGACACATTAGTGACCTTTAAATCCTTCTACTCTGGTCAACAAACACAAACACCAACATCTCCTCAATAAACTCTCCTTCACACTACAGTAGGAGACATTAGTCCATGAACAACCCCAATAAATGCTCAAGCAAATAGGAACCTTTATTGATGTTGTTTGTAGACTAATATCTCCTATTCTGGTGTGTAGCAGCCTTTATTGAGGTCATTTATGGACTAATATCTCCTGGTGTGTAGCAGCCTTTATTAAGGGTGTTTATGGACAAATATCTCCTATTCTAGTGTATAGGAGCAGTTATTGAGTTTGTTTATGGACTAATATCTCCTATTCTGGTGTGTAGCAGCCTTTATTAATGGTGTTAATGGACTAATATCTCCTATTCTAGTGTATAGGAGCAGTTATTGAGTTTGTTTATGGACTAATATCTCCTATTCTGTTGTGTAGCAGCCTTTATTAAGGGTGTTAATGGACTAATATCTCCTATTCTAGTGTATAGGAGCAGTTATTGAGTTTGTTTATGGACTAATATCTCCTATTCTGGTGTGTAGAAGCCTTTATTGAGGTCGTTTATGGACTAATATCTCCTATTCTAGTGTATCGGAGTGATTATTGAGTTTGTTTATGGACTAATATCTCCTATTCTAGTGTAAAGGAGCCTTTATTGAGGTCGTTTGTGGACTAATATCTCCTTGTGTACAGGAGTGTTTATTGAGGTTGTTTATGGACTAATATCTCCTATTCTGTTGTGTAGGAGCCTTTATTGAGGTCATTTCTGGACTAATATCTCCAGTTCTAGTATAAAGTACTGTTTATTGAGGTCAATTCTGGACTAATATCTCCTATTCTAGTGTATAGGAGTGTTTATTGGGATTGTTTATGGACTAATATCCCTGTTATTTTTATCTTTTATTGTAAAGCACATTGATCTGCATTTTTAAGTGCTATATGAATAAAGGTATTATTATTATTATTATTATAGGAGTATAGGAGCATTTATTGATGTTGTTTATAGACTGTATATCTCCTAATTTACTGCATAGAATAATATCTACTGCTCTAGAGCAGTGGTTCTCTAAACGGTCCTCAGGAACCCCCAGACAGTCCACATTGCTGCTCCAACCCAATTCACAATGCATAGTGATAGAACAAAAATATGGATGGTCTAGGGGTCCTGAGGACCGTTTTGAGAACCTCTGCTCCACTGTATACTGAAAGGGTTAAGGGTTTATTTAGGGTAAAAAAGCAATTAAGAAGCTAATTACATTTCTGATAACTGTTTAATTAGTATGATAATTAGTGATATAATTTTATCACCCAGTCCAGCGTTAAGGCACGTCTCCACTTGTCCTGCTGGATGTACGTCTAGCACTGTCTGCTTCTGTGATTTATATAGACACATCTGCCGACCCACACAGTTACAGAGCTAATACTGGATTTACCCATCGGCGCCGTGCAGTGTTTATGCGATATGTTGTGTATTATTAGCCACAGGAAATATTCAGAGTGAACAAGAACATTACATTCTCCCCACATAAACCTCTGTAATTTCCCACTTCCTACCAGATTCCTCTCATACTGTAAGTCACTGGCTGCACAAGATAAGCGCTGTGTACCGACTGCACAGATGCACTGTAACGTCATTATGATTACTCTATCGAAGTATAAGACATTCTGAATGGTAATTTTATTAGGAGTTCTGAAGTATTGATGAGAGCGCTGTCTGTGGTGCTGACTTTGGTTGAGCTGTTGGTCACAGTGATTAATCTGGGTGAATATGATTATTTATAAGAAACTTGTCATAAACACCCTAATAACACTTAATTATTTATGAATGACCTGGTGTTTTAATTATAATGCACAGGAAAGCAGCAATATGTAAGATTTGGGGATTTGGAGACCTCTCTGGTGGGAATGTGTAATAGCACACAACGTGCGGAAGAACGTTTTGTAACGCTGGTTGTGCTTCAGATTGCCAGAAGTGGATGAATCTGATGTTTGCAAGTGCGTTAAAAGTATTGAAAGTATACTTAATCAGTATAAAGTTGATTTTGAGATCATTTGAGACCTAAACATCGAGCCGGACCTTCTTTTTGAGTCTGTGTATGTGTGTTAATACGTAAAGACGTACGACGTGATGTGATAAAATCTTGACACCTCTGACTTTTAAATGATTATTTAAGGCTTTACAGGGCGACTCATAGTAGCTCACTGATTTCAACCACTACCCCTTGTGACTCGGTTCCAAAGAGCAAGGTGACACTTGAAAACAAGGGGTAGAAGTACAGATAAGAAATGGGATTTGACCTAATTGTGTGTTCAGTGTGTTTCCTGTGGCGTCGCCTGGGTGAGCACTCTACACTATACCAATAAGAGTCGTTGGGCAAGACACCTAACACCACCTTCACTTACCGGTGTAAAATGATCAAACTGTAGGTCACTCTGGATAACAGTGTCTGCCAAATGCTGTAAATGTAAGAAGAACCCTTCCTTTCTTTAAGGGTCAGCTAAGACTGTTAGATGAGATACTAAAACATATTAGTATTTTCATGAGCTCTCTTTGGAGCTTATGTCACAGTTATGAGCAGGTACAGCTGTTGTCCAGAAAGTTGGAGCACTAAATAGAGAAAGTTATATGCTGTGGATTCACTTAATGGTGTCGCAGATTGGAGTTCAGTCAGTCCGTCTGTGTGCAGTTTAAGGGTTCTGCCTGTTTACAGTTTCAGGTGATCTTTGAGGAGAGTGCTGTTCAAATAATTTTTTAATATGGCGTCCCACAAGGCTCTGTTTTAGGGCCCTTAATGTTTTCCCTTTATTTACAGTCTTTACGATACATAAACACAGTGTTGTCTTTCATGTTTAAGCTGATGATGCTCAGTTTGTCAGCTCAGCCAGATTCAGTCACACAGTTACACTTGATTGAAGAAAACAAGTGTTGCTGTTTTGTCCACTTGAAATAATGTTTCAGATTTTTATCTTTGACCTGAATGGCTTTTCAGTGCAACCAGGAGCTACAGTCAGAGACCTTTGTGTAACACTGAATGCTAGTTTACTGCTATCAGTAACATCACCAAGACTGCATTTTACTGCTTAAGGAACATATCCAAAACTAGACCTATGCTAACCCTACAAGACGCTGAGAAATGACATGCTTTCATAACTGCGAGATCAGACTACTGTAACGTGTTACTGGCTCTGCTGTCTCTCTAAATTGGCTCCAGTGAGTTCAGAATGCACAAGGAAATGAAAGTTTGATTATGGTACTCTGGTCTTATTCAGTTTACACTGGCTTCCAGTTAAGTTTATGTTGAGTATCATCAGCATAAACGTGAAAGGCAACATTGTGTTTACTGATTATGTGTTAATAAATAGAATGTAAATAAAGGCAGAACAGTAAGGGCCCTAAAACAGAGCCCTGTGGGACGCCATATTATAAATGAAATAAAATGTCTTGCTTATGACATTTAATGTTCTTGATGGCCGAGATCGGGCATATTTCACTGACCTCTTGAAGTGTTATAGCCGTCCACACCACTTCACTTAGCCTCACTGCAAACTCCTAGGACTCCTAGGAGCTCAGTTGGTGGAAGATCTTTTTCTTATAGAGCATTAGAGCAGATTAGGAATGCAAGCTTGATAGATATTTTTAAATCCAGATTAAAAACATATTTGTTATTTGTAATTGTGCTGTTATTATATTGGGGCCACAGTGTTTTATCTTTCCAAAGTTTTGCCTGTGGAGGTTTCTAATAAAGTGGCCGGCGTGGTTTGCGGTGGGCCAGAGAAGAACACTAGACACAGTGTACAGAGTCTAAAGAGGTCAGGTGACTCTGCAGGATTCTCTTACCTGCTCTGAGTTCATATGCAGCACTATCTGCTTACACCAGCACTGCAGGAGAGAGTGTAGAGTTCGGCCTGTAATGCACTGTGTACTTCTGAGAGTCTGTTAAAGTGATACGGTGCTGTTAATAAAATATAAATAGCTATAAAAATAACTAAAATAAAAAAATAAATACATAAAATAAAAATAACTATAAAACTAATCTACAGGACCAAAAAACGCTCAATGCTTTAAATGTGTTTTTTTTAAATTTCTAAAATTTTATTTAGCTTTTTTTTCTTATACAAAATAGCAAAACCATTTGTTTTCAATTCTGAGGTTATGATTAGGGTTAGAAATAGGAGATACCTTATAGATACTTACATAAAAGTAAATAAGCGTATTATTATTACATATACATACTCATACACAACGCTCTGTATACATATATATATATATATATATATATACTTTTATATATAAAGGCATTATGCTTATTATATTTTTATGTATTCATATTATGTGTGGGACAATTATTACTTATCGATACTTACATGTACTCTTAAAAAAGGGTTCTTTAGTAAAGAAAATGGTTCTGTATAGAACCCTTTGCATGGTTAAAGGCTTCTTTGCCTTATGAAAGCGTTCTTCAGATTGATGGAGAATGTGCTATAGATGGTTCTATATAGAACCTTTTTGAAAATGTCAATCTTTTAATCAATAGAAGAACCCTTTTCTAATAGGTTCTAAATAGAACCGTCTTTAGCACATTCATGCACATTTTTAATCAATCCAAAAAACCTTTTAAACATGCAAGTGGTACTTTGAGTGTTCAGGGTTCTATATAGAACTGTTTTCTTTACTAAAGAACCTTTGAAGAACCATTTTTTAAGTGTGATAGGCTACATATAATACATATGGAGCATATGCATAATAAGCGGACATTGCTGTATTGTCAAATCAACAACAAATATCAGCAACAAAAATGATCAAAAAAATGAAGAAATAACTTGATAATTTGTGTTAAAAACATCCTGAAAAGCTAAACGTCCCCAAACGTTTGTCAGGCAGTGTGTGGATCTCCTGCAGAACCTTCTGAACCGGACTGAACAGCTTCCAGTGAACTCTGGAGGACCAGCAGGTCTGCGAGGTTACTGGCGTTCGGAGAGCGTGCTGCCGTTTCAGGCTTACGGCTTTGATGTAGTAACAGCACACACATACTCTTACACTCCTCTAAAAATAACCGCAGCGCTGATGTGCTGTACCGTTCTGAATAATTGAGTGAACCAGAGGCTCTGAGTGCTGTTTTATTCCTCTACCTCCTCAGAGCTGCCCTTCAGCACGGCCACTTCAGCGCAGCTCCCCTTTTCAGTGTACAGGGGCACGAAAGAGTCTGGAGCTGCAGTCCATTCCACAGTGTCCCGAAGCAGTACTGTTGTACTCCCTACACCAGGGGTCGCAACCCAAATGTTAAGAAGAGCCTTTTTATACTTTCAACAAAAATCAGACCCCTCTGGGAGCCACAACATTTTATGTCCATTTTATTTTACCATCTTGGCTGTAAATATGTCATAATATGTGATAGCTAGTGTCCTGGTATAGACTAAAAAATACAATATAAACGAAAACGCAGACTTACTTTGCTCTGCTTTAATCTTTAGCTCAGCTGTAGCTGCTTTTCTCGCATCTCTGGCAGGAAACCTTTCCAGAAAAGTAGAACAGTTTCTTGTAAAATGTCTCTTAACGTTCAACTTTTTACAAGGCTGAAGTCGCTTCTCATTCACATCTTCCCGTTCCTCCTTAAATGTGTCTGAGGTGCCAGAATGTAACTGCTGCACCATTTAAGGTGGAACGAGAAATTCAAACAAGAGAAACTGACTTCAGCTTCGCGACTTTTTAGTGTTTGTTAGTTTCTCACTGCAGATTAAACGTATCAGGAAACCAGCTGGAGTGATTATAAACACAAATAAGTCCATTCATCTCTAGGCGAGATTGTTGTCTGCGTTGCTATGGTGACCAGCAGTCTGAGCGCGGATCTTCAGGGTTAAAGGGTGAATTAGCGTCAAAAGCATACAAGGTTAATGTTGCAAATGCTTATAGCTCACCAGTGCAAATATAGCACTACTGGTTCTTTTTTCCCTGATAAGACATGTGAAAAAGTAAATATTGTGACGTATCGTGTGTCAGGAAAATTTCTTGAAGTATCACTACATTACATTGTTGCCATATCGCCCACCTCTATATCGTATAAAACTCAGAAGACACGTGTAGGTTCAACTTACCGAGTCAGAGTTGTTCACAGTGGTGGTGATAGGAACCAGACGTCCACCTCTAAAAGCTCCTCACAGAAAGTTCCTACATGAAATGGTTATGAATTCACTGCCTGATGACTGAGACACTGTTTTATGATAGTTTAGAGAAGATTTTGACCTTTAACTCCATTCATCGTGGAGGGATACATGCAGGGCCCTGTGAGGCAAAATAGTCCCCAAAGAAAACATATTATACTTATGATTTTCCACTATTTATCACAAAGAAAAAACACAAAATGTGGCCTGTGCAAAAGTTATGGCACAGTTTATACAGTATTTATATGTTTTTTACATGTGAAACTAAAAGAATGTATATGTTCAAACTTTTAAACAGCTGCTCTAATAACAATAGTAATGGATTATTATTATCTCTAAAAATAATAATAATAATGTTTATAATGAAGTAAGAAGTAAGTTAATGCTTATAGCTCACCAGTTAGAATCCTGCCTGTCTCACAAGCCAGGTTTCTGACTGTTGTTGGAGCATCTGGTGGGTTTTGTTGCTTAATGTGGCCAAGAACCACCTACTTTTGCAGGAAAGGGGCCATTTGACTGGCACGAAAACTGACCAATCAGACGTTGTTTTGGCATTACATGTAAAAATAATAATAAACTTTATTTATTTAAGTTTTGAGTAAGGCACAAAACTGATATAACAGCAGAACAGAAGAAATAACGAAAATAAAAGCATTGAATAATGAAGGAAAAATAAAAATGAAATAAAAATCCTAAAAACGAATTATTCTAATATGCATTTAGCATCAATCAACCTTTATCTAAACTCAGAGTACATTAAGGGTGACCCTAATTTACAATGTAGGTAAGCATTGTACAAAAATAAAGGATTGAAAAGAGTAAACATGAATGTGTGATAGTAAAAGTACAGCAAAGTAAATAGAATAAAGCCAAAAAGTTATTAATAACAGTACAGAAGACAAATAAAAAATAGGAAACTTTAAGACAAATAAAGTTACCAAACCAAAACTATCAAATAGTTATACAAATATTATTTTTAGAAAAAAAAATGAAAAAACAACTGAGTAAGTTAAGATCAAAATGGTAAAATAGAAAGTAAAAATAAAACAATAATAGTAATGATAACAGTAAAATGATAAAAATAACTAAATTAGATGGCAACTTTTAAAAATAATAAGTCAACCAAGAAAACAAAAAAAAATCAAAATGAAAACTAAAACTAAATCAGTTGCAGGCTGAGTGGAGATGATTGGAGATTAAAGACTGTGTGGAGCTTTTCAGTGTCTCTAATATTGATTATGTGGTTTCTGACACTGCATGACTGTATGATTATCTATAAACATGAAGTAAAGTACGTTAGCATAGCTAAACACAACTAGATGCCCTTGTCTTTAAGTGTGAATAGGCCCTTTTCACCAGAAACAGAAGTGTGTAAACGCTGGTAAAACAAGTTCCACTCAGAAATACAGGCGTTCGTATCACTGCAGCCACCACAGAAAGGTGAGTCACTTTATCTTTGTCATAGTTGCCATGATTGAAATTGGAGGATGAGTCCAGAACTGTCGGAGAACCAAACACACAACAATGTGGGAGTCCAGACTAAATAAAGAGTTTATATGCTTTGTGGAAAAATTCCTTCACAGCTGTCAGAGCACAGTAACGTCAGCTAACGTCTACAAATCGAGTTGAAAATTGAAAAGTTGAAACCGAAATGCCAGATTAGCCATGTTAGCTGGAGGTGTTGAAACAGCTCACTAACAATGAACTAGTTGGCAAAAAGCTAAACATGCACACATCCCAGCAGGGGGCGCTGGGTTGTCAGGGTCCGCAGCGCCGCTATAGACATTTTACACAAACATCGACTCCAGTGAACGAACATCTGCTCCCTGCTGAGCCCTCACTCTCTCAGATACTGACAGCTTTTGAGAGATAAAATGGAAACTGTTCCTCTGAAAGCGGCTGAAGCAGCGACTCCACAGCACAAACTGCATGTTAACGTTACTCAGCAGTGCTGAAATACAGACACAGAGGTGCTTTTACTCCGTATGACGAAGTTTATTCCTTTATTAATTACACAGACTCATTTCTCCTCTGCTCATCATCAGCTGGCCAACCACTGAAACTGAGATGAAGCTGTTTTTACTTCAAGCTCGAACACCGAGTGACCTGAACACGCTCTACTCATCATCGCTGCTATTGTTATTGCTTTAGTGGAAGCAGCGTTACCTGCAACGAGAACTTCCAGCAGAAGAAATGCGGAGATGTGGCCCATTTTGTCTGTACGTTCGTAAAGTTACTGTACGCTGATCGCTGTGTTGATGTTTCTGTGCAGGTGTGTCAGTTTTCCCTCTGTTCCTTGATGCAGCTGAGGGAACTCAGAGCTGTGAACTGTTTAATTGGTGAAGTAAACTCTGACTGAATGGGTTGATGTGTTAATGACTCAGACGGTCATCAGCATCCGCTATGTGTCATCTGGACTGCGGAAGCGTCGTGATGACAGCGATGCACGTTGGAGACAGACTGGAGTGTAGATTCTCTCCCCAGCACGCTTAGACATGGAGCACTGTGCGAAAGTTTTAGACACTTGAGAAAATCATATTTATGTCTTTTTTATAGGATTTCCATAATTAACTGGTTACGATGTGAGTCGTTCAGAGTGGTTTGGTGTGAAACGCTCTGTTCTAGATAAACTTACCGAGTCAGAACTGTTCACAGTGGTGGTGATAGGAACCAGACGTCCACCTCTAAAAGCTCCCTCACAGAAAGTTCCTACATGAAATGGTTCTGAATTCACTGCCTGATGACTGAGACACTGTTTTATGATAGTTCTGAGAAGATTTTGGTCTTTAAGCTCCATTCATGGTGGAGGGATACATGCAGGGCGTTGTGAGGCAAAATAGTCCCCAAAGAAAACTTATTATTTCAGATTTTCCACTATTTTACCATCAACATAGGGCTGTGCAATATGACTATATATATATATGTCGATATTGTGATAAATTATGTCACAAAATAATGTAGTATGCTTTTTTGAACATAGCACAGACATCATCAGTACTTGTAGAACACTGACCAACTGCATGTTTCATTATTAAGCGAGCAAAATTAATCCCATTTAACTGGATTTAGTCCAACAGTATGCCAAGTATTGAATAAGCATTTTACAGTTTTTGGTAGTGTTTTTGAAATGCAGTTGCAGTACTAGTTGTTTTTTTTCTCTGTTGCAACTGATCAGGTATCTGAAAAAATAAATAATGTGACAATGTGTATCGTAAAAAAGGCCTTGAAGTTATTGTGATATTATATATTTGCCATATCGCCCAGCTCTATTCAGACATTGATCTGTTGAAAGAGCTTTGTTTAAAAGGTCTTAAAGAGGAATTCCACCAGTTGGCTAAGATGTAAATGCAGTGGTTCAGAGCGGCTCAGAGCGGTTTGGTGTGAAACGCTCTGTTCTAGAGAAACTTACCGAGTCAGAACTGTTCACAGTGGTGGTGATAGGAACCAGACGTCCACCTCTAAAAGCTCCCTCACAGAAAGTTCCTACATGAAATGGTTATGAATTCACTGCCTGATGACTGAGACACTGTTTTATGATAGTTTTGATAAGATTTTAAGCTCCATTCATGGTGGAGGGATACATGCAGGGCGCTGTGAGGCAAAGTCCCCAAAGAAAACTTATTATTTCAGATTTTCCACTATTTTCCATAATCAACATTCCATATAAACTCAGAAGACTTGTGTAGGTTCACTGGTGGTTCTGGATAGTAAATAAAATGTCTATATTTGTGTTGTAGTCATGGCGACCCCTGGTTCCATCTGAACCATTTCACACCAAACCACTCTAAATCAATGAATTATGTAAAAATGTTGGTGCTTTAAAGTCTGTAATTCAGGCCCTACATGTAACGCTAAACCAACAGATTGTTTTCTGTCAAAGTAGCTGTTTTTAGGCCAGTTTAAGCAACAAAACCCATCAGAGTCTCTATGCCAGGCAGACGTCTGGCTTGTGAGACAAGCACAGTGCTAATTGGTGGAGTATAAGCTGCTATTACTTGTTAGCTACATTAGCATCACAATTGCCACATTTGGGGTGAGAGGGGGAAAATTAGACTAACTTAGATTTTAGTTTGAACTACCACTTTAACGTCTGAAGCTCTGTGCTGCTTGTAGTGCCGTTGCAGTCTCCGCACCCGGAATATTTTCAGCTTCCGCTTGCCGAGATTCTAAATATAGAATTGCTCTGTTATTGTGGAAGTAGATCTCCAAGCCTTCTTTTTTCGGTGTATTTTGGTGTGTAGCGTGCGTGGCTCTGCCGGGCGGTAATTAAAGCTGCGGTTGTGTAATTGAGCTGGCTGTATTTTTAGCTGCTGTGCGAGGTGCCGGTGAGGATGCAGGTATTTGATGTTGAGATGTTTCAGTGTTTCTGTCTCTCAGTGATGCTGCACTCGTGTCTGTGGAGTCTCTTTCAGCTCTGTCTGCAAAGGCATGAATCATCACCGCCTGACTTTAACACTGCGTCACAGCGCACACTCACATATAATGATATCTCTGTTGAAGGCGGCTTTAAAGGACAGTGTGTTTATCTGTTTATACACACACACACACACACACACACACTCACAGACAGACTTATACGCACTGTGGGGGACACTAGGTTGTTACCATGGAAATAGCTGTAGCATACCACAGATATTGGTGTAACAAAACCATGATAATGGGTCTAACCTTGAAAATAGGTACAGTGCGGCATCAATGAGTGTAACACAACCATATCAATGAGCTTGGCATGATCATGGATCTAGATACAGTACATCCGTTGGAAAAATGTAGCATAAACACAGCTATGGGTGTAACATAACCAATGGGGGTTGTGTAGCCATGGAAATGGGTGTAGAGTAACCATGGAAATGGGTGTAGCGTAACCATGGAAATGGGTGTAGAGTAACCATGGAAATGGGTGTAGCGTAACCATGGAAATGGGTGTAGCACAACCATGGAAATGAGTGTAGCGTAACCATGGAAATGGGTGTAGAGTAACCATGGAAATGGGCGTAGCGTAACCATGGCAATGGGTGTAGCATAACCATGGAAACGGGTATAGTATAACAGGGACAATAGGTGTAGCATAACCAAAGATATGGGTGTGGCGTAAGCATGATAATGGGTGTAGTGTAACCATGGAAATGGGTGTAGTGTAACCACGGAAATGGGTGTAGAGTAACCATGGAAATGGGTGTAGCATAACCATGGAAATGGGTGTAGCGTAACCATGGAAATGGGCGTAGAGTAACCATGGAAATGGGCGCAGCGTAATCATGGCAATGGGTGTAGTGTAACCATGGAAACGGGTGTAGTATAACCAGGACAATGGGTGTAGCATAACCAAAGATATGGGTGTGGCGTAAGCATGGCAATGGGTGTGGTGTAACCATAGAAATGTGTATAGTATTACCACGACAATGAGTGTAGCATAAATACAGATATGGGTGTAGCATAACCATGAAAATGGCTGTTGCGTAACCATGGCAATGGGTGTAGCGTAACCATGGAAATGGGTGTAGTGTAACCATAGAAATGGGTATAGTATAACCACGACAATGGGTGTAGCGTAACCACAGATATAGGTAGAACACAATCGTAGCAATGGTTGCAGCACAACAATGACAATTGTGTAACGTAACCATGGCGATATGTACAATGTAACCATGGAAATGGGTGTAGTGTAACCGTGGAAATAGGTTTAGTGTAACCATGGAAATGGGTGTTGCGTAATCATAGAAATGGGTGTAGCGTAACCATGAAAATGGGTGTTGTGTAACCATGGCAATGGGTGTAGGGTAACCACGGAAATGGGTGTGGTGTAACCATAGAAATGTGTATAGTATAACCACGACAATGAGTGTAGCATAAATACAGATTGGTGTAGCGTAACCATGGCAATGGGTGTAGCGTAACCATGGAAATGGGTGTAGCGTAACCATAGAAATGGGTATAGTATAACCACGACAATGGGTGTAGCGTAACCACAGATATGGGTGTAGCGTAACCACAGATATAGATAGAACACAATCGTAGCAATGGTTGCAGCACAACAATGACAATTGTGTAACGTAACCATGGCGATATGTACAATGTAACCATGGAAATGGGTGTAGTGTAACCGTGAAAATTGTAGCATTACCACAGCTATGAGTATAACTGGGACAATGGGTGTAGCACAACCACAGAAATAGGTACAGTACCTCTGTGGAAATGGGTGTAATGTAACCATGAGTGTAGCTGTAACCATGGCAACTGATGTAATGTAACTATGGAAATACAGCAGTACCTCTATGGAAATGGCTGTATTGTAGCTGTGTGTGTGTGTTTGAGTCCTCCTGGCTGTTGACAGGAGACAGTAGATTATAATCAGTCTTCCTCTGATGTAACAGAACATTGTGTTTATCACGAACAGCATTAAAGAGCTGCAGCTCTGTGACCAGCAGGCATCGTTTCAGATTGTACCTTTAAACCAAAGCATTGTTATGTGTTCAAATCAGTCTCCACGTGTTTAAAGCTGCAGAGTTCACACACTGCTGCTGACCCACGGAGCACAAACATTACTGATGTCTTCCTGAACCAGCACAACACACACACACACACACACACACACACACACACCTCAGCTGCTCCAATAACACACTGTATGCTCCGCTCGTGGATTTGACAGAGAGATTAATGTGAGCGTTTAGGGGCGAGATTTTTGGCATTATCAAACCCATTCATCACTGCTCACTCTCTCTCTCTCTCTCTCTCTCTCTCTCTCTCTCTCTCTCTCTCTGTGTAAAGTCACTTCAGTAACAGGAAACGGTCCTGTGTTAGCTGTCACACTGCTGGCACCAAACCTGCCGTGTAGGGCCGTGTAGGATCTAATGCTTTAGAAAACGTACTGTAAGGTTTTCTACACTGTCCGTGTAGCTCTGAGGAACACGTTCAGGGGTTGTCAGGATCTCCTATGAGCCATAAAGAGCTCCTTATGAAGTGGATGGCTGATGTCACTCAGTATCTGGTCAGGGACAGGCAGTACAGCTGGATTTACAGTTCCAGCTAACTGATTTCTATAAGCGTGTCTGCCAGTGGAAGCTTTTTCGGAAGTCCAACTACACTGCACCTTTTTTCATGACTACACTCAGTTTCAAAATCACGCTCCCACTGCCAAAAGTATGCTACATAGTTTACATTTATGGCGTTTAGCAGACACTCTTATCCAGAGCGACTTACAATCTGATCATTTCACACAGGTGGGTGAAGGTGGTGTTAGGAGTCTTGCCCAAGGACTCTTATTGGTATAGTGTAGGGTGGTTACCCAGGCAGGGACTGAACCCCAGTCTACAGTGTAGAAGGCAGCAGTGTTACCCACTACACTATACCAACCACACAGTTACTCTATACTCTACCAGGGATGGGGGAGTAGCTAAGTAGCGCGCTACTGTTTGTAGTTAACTACTAATGTTTGTAGCTAATAGCTGTAGCTGCTACAGTTTTGTGAAATGTAGCGAACAGCTGTAGCGCCTACAAAGTTTTGTGTAGCTATAGTGATAATTTTCACTACAGTTTCGCTACAGACTTCAGGCGATCCGCGCAAAATCTGAGCCACAGAACATGGTGGTTAACTGGGAGGCACCGTGCAACCCTGACTGAGCCGCAGACAGTTCGGGCAAATGGTCAAGCACTGATCACCCCTTAGCTCAGGGGTTGCAACCCAAATGTTAAGAAGAGCCATTTTGTCCTTTCAACAAAAAATGAAACCACCTTGAGAGCCACAACACTTTGTCTTATTTACCATCATGGCTGTAAATATGTCTCAGTGTGTGCTGATGAACTAGTATAGACTAGAAACTATAAATGAATACGCTGACTTTCTTTGCTCTGCTTTAAGCTTTTGCTCAGCTGTAGCCACTTGAATTCGAACAAGCTGGCGAATGAGAAGCGACTTCAGCTTCGCGACTTTTTAGTGTTTGTCAGTTTCTCGTTGCAGATTAAACGTATCAGGAAACCAGCTGGAGTGATTATAAACACTAATAAGTCCATTCATCTCCAAATTCTCTAAAATCGTTCTCTTTGCCTTTTCGTTAGCTGCTAGCTAGGCGAGACTGTTGTCTGTGTTGCTACGGTGACCAGCAGTTTGCACGTCAACCTTCAGGGTTGAAGGGTGAATTAGCAACACATTCTCCATCAATCAGAAGGACCATTTCACCATGCAAAGAACCATTTAAGTATGCAAATGGTTACATGTAGAACTCATTGTTTACATAGAACCATTGCCTTTACTAAAGAACCTTTTCTGAGAGTGTAGGGATCAGTAAAGTATGTTGAATCATGCACTGGTGAATGAATGGTGTGACATTGTTCTGCTGCTGTTGGATTACATGAACATGTTAATTCATCTAAATACCCATAGAAACTCATCTGAAGCTGTGATTGGTCAGCATCCTCACAGGACACAGTAAACAGCACTGTGATTGGTTAGATACTGTGTCCTTCCCTGATATCAACATTGTGAAGGATAACACTGTGATAATGATTATTATTATGATTGTTGACCAGAGTGGGTTCAAGTGATGAGTTCAGATGATGATCATCCTTCAGAGCAGTGAGCTTTGACTGGAGCCGCTGGACGTTCGCTCGTTACGACAGCGTGGGGTGTGCAGGGATTAGATTAGACTAGATTAGATCAGATTAGCTCAGAAATGGCCTTTTGCTTGTGACATTTCAGTAACGGCACTGACCCCAGCGGTCAGAGACCATTCGTATGAGCTCCAGTGAGCGCGCTGTCAGAGACGGACGCAGCCTGTGGGAAAATCTCCCCGCGAACGTGCAGCACACAAGTCCACGCATGCATAATGCGTCTCCCTGACAAACAAAACATAGTGCATGGTTCTGAGGAGCGTGAGGACAGGGTGCAGAGCTGCGTTTCTGTTCTGACCGCAGTGTTTCAATGTGTTTATCTGACTTAAAAAGGAAAAGTAAGGGCAAAAAAGCTAATGTTGCTAACAGTGAATGACAATAAACAGCCACCAATTAGCATTTAGCATTTTATGACATCATGCTAATCCTATGGGTGTATGTGTGTGTGTGTGTGTGTGTGTGTGTGTATATGCATATTCATAATGTATATATGCAAAGACATATACATATGTATAGAGCTGTATGTAATGTAGTCATATATTGATATGATTGTTAGCCACATCAGCATGTTCCTATAAATCTTTACACCTTTGCCTGTATATATATATATATATATATATATATATATATATATATACATAGTCCTACATATATATATATGTATATGTATGTGTGTATTTATATATATATATGTATATACACATATGTGTGTGTGTAGAACTTGGCAACGTACATACATTCTGTATGCAATATGTAAATGTACCTTTATGCACTTATAATACATAATGAATGAATAACTGGTAACTTGTCTCTGACTTTTGCAGTGTTATGTATATATAATTAAACATCTATATATAATAATGTTCCATATGAATTATAAATGTATTACTTGCGAGAGATAGAGTACAAAGACCTTATTATTGTGTGTGTGTGTATATATATATATATATATATATATATATATATATATATATATATATATATATAATAACATGTCCCTGTACTCTGTGTCTGGGTTGTGCTGCCCTTCAGCTGCGCTCAGTAAAAGTGGGTTAGCAGGCGGAGCTGTTCACACTGAGAGGAGTGTGTGTGTGTGAGTGAGTGTGTGTGTGTGTGAAAGAGAGAGAGCCAAGCAGTGGAATCACAGTGCTGTGTAACCACGGCAACAGCCCAGGAGGCTGATGTCACCGAGGCTTCACATGCCAGAGAATCCACACACACACACACACACACACACACACACATACAGTTTAGCCATGTACAGCTGATTCTGCCTCATTTGTTTGTGTTCATTTTAGATTTGTTGTGTAAAAGTCTATCTGTCTGTCTTTCTGTCCATCTACCTACCTGTACATCTGTCTGTCTGTCTGCCTACCTGTGTACCTGTCTGTCTTCCTGTCTACCTCTATATCTGTCTGTCTGTCTGTCTACCTGTATATCTGTCTGTCTATCTACCTACCATTATATCTGTCTATCTGTCTGTCTGTCTATGTACCTACCTAACTGTTTATCTGTCTGTCTGTTTGTCTGTCTACCTACCTGTATATCTGTCTGTCTGTCTATGTACCTGCCTGTATACCTGTCTGTCTGTCTGTCTCGCTGTCTGTCTGTCTTTGTATGCAGTGCTGTGCAGATCACACTTAATTTATTTAGTTTCCAGTAGATCCAGGTAATCAAACACATTCAGTGGTGTTGAGGTCTGGACTCTGGGGTGGTCAGTCCATCGTTCAGCTTCTTTGTTTAATGTGTCCGTCTCCTTTTCTCAGTGAGGTTCTTCTTGACAGCTACACATCCTTTCAGACCCACAGCGCTGAGTCGTCTTCTCACAGTGGAAGGATGGACAGAAACACCTGTGGATGTTTTCAGATCTGATGCAGCTTGATTTTCTCCTCTCTCTCAGAGATGAAAGCTTTAAGTGCTGTTTATCTGATGGGGCAGTTTTGGGGTCGACCAGGTCTTCCAGGTGGTTGTTAGGAGCCCCATTTCCTCTGTAGCTTTTAATCAGTTTTAGAAAGTCCTGTTTTTCCACTCTGTCTCCGTCCTTCTGCACGTAGAGTCTGTCTGTACGTCTGTATCTGTGTTTGTTTGTTTTTATTCTGTTACACATGCAGACTGATTGTTGTGGGTTTTTCACTCCTTCTGAGGACTGACCCTCACACAGCCTGTGTGTGTGTGTGTGTGGTGTGTGTGTGTGTGTGTGTGCGTGTGCTCTGCAGTATCATGACTCATATCCTCTACTGCACATCAGCTGTGTGTGAGAAAACCCTCAGAGAGAGAGAGAGAGACAGAGGAGAGAGAGGCAGACAGGGAGACAGATAGAGAGGTAGACAGAGGGAGAGAGGCAGATAGAAAGAGGTAGACAGAGACAGATAGACAGAGAGAGATGAGAGAAAAGAGAAAGGCAGACAGAAAGGAGAGAGAGAGACAGAGAGGTAGACAGAGGGAGAGAGACAGGAGAGAGGCAGATAGATAGATAGATAGATGGATAGACATATAACTCTGGACTTTGCATTTCATATTTCTTTTACATTTACGCTGCTGTTTTATTGATTATAGTGGAGGTGATTGATATGATATTGTATTAATGTATTAATTGTATATATGTAGTAATTATGTCACAGAGCTCTTTGTCTGACTGTGCAGTCTGTGTACTGAACACCTGTGTGGATCATAAAGACAGAATTTGACCAGTTTTAGAGCCAAAACCTGAATTTTACAGTAAATATTGCGCTTCATGTTGTGTATGTAGTGAAGCTCCTCACTGTGCTGGTAGTGTGGTGATGTATTTTCCGTGATATGTTCTGGTCTCGTTAGAGCAGATGTGACGTGTTCCCTGGTTGTATCTGCGTGTGGAGGCTGGCTGTGTTTTCTCCGCTCGCTGGTTCAGTAAAGCGTGCAGCAGATATTAATTATTCATGACTGATTTGTGGTTTTACTCACGCTGATGTTGAATTACGCTGCTGTGTGCAGAGGGACGGCGTGGTGCGCTCTGAGGTTTGTGGGTGTGGGTTTAGACAGTGTAACACTAACCGGGGAAAGTTTGTGGTTGTTTTTTACATTGGGGCGATTTTTTGCATCAAAAAAAAAGGGAAATAAAAATTCTTGGCTGAAACAGAAACCGAAATTCAGGACACACTGAACTGAAAACTGGAAAAAATGTTTTTCGTTTAGCGTTTTATTTATGCGTTGTAATAAAAAGTTAAATGAAGAAAAGCAGTTTTATTATTGATAATGTCTGTTTTTTTCAATAGCTCAAAATCAGGCTGACAATTAATAAAAACATGAACACAGAAGAATCACAGAATGAGCCATGAAAGACACTGAATGCCATTATTTGTAGTTAAACTTCTCTCTCTGTCTGTGGTTTGTGAATTCTCCTCATGCGACTAACTGAGAGTGCAGGGACTTTGCCTTCTGCTTCTGTAGTTTTGCTGTGTTCTGCGTTTAGAGTCGTGTTTTCAGGTGCTACCAAACCTGCAGTGGAGAAGTTCTTGGGTGCTGTATCTCCTTTAATACTCCACATAAACGGAGATTATAAATGCCATCAGGGCCGGACTGGGACAGTTGTTCAGGCCAGGGCTCACGGCAGGGCTCGGGCCACACACATACTCACAGCTGCTGTATCTGCATGAACAGGTGTTCAGTGTGGGTTTTTATATGTATGTTTAAGGTAATAAATACAAAATACCCTCCATAACTTCCCACTCCTAAATCACACTTTGGGAAGGGGTGGTTTGGGACTTTGTTGTGGGTCATACGTTAAAAATAGGTTGAAATGATTGAGCTGAGCAACACAATCAAATGATTTTTCTGCTCTTTTCTTTGCTGATTGGTTAACATTACTGCTACTGAGTGCTGATTGGTCAGCGTTACTGCTACTAAGTGCTGATTGGTCAGCGTTACTGCTACTGAGCGCTGATTGGTTAGCATTACTGCTACTGAGCGCTGATTGGTTAGCGTTACTGCTACTGAGCGCTGATTGGTTAGCATTACTGCTACTGAGTGCTGGTTGGTTAGCATTACTGCTACTGAGTGCTGATTGGTCAGCGTTACTGCTACTGAGTGCTGATTGGTCAGCGTTACTGCTACTGAGCGCTGATTGGTTAGCATTACTGCTACTGAGTGCTGGTTGGTTAGCATTACTGCTACTGAGTGCTGATTGGTTAGCATTACTGCTACTGTGTGCTGATTGGTTAACATTACTGCTACTGAGCGCTGATTGGTTAGCATTACTGCTACTGAGTGCTGGTTGGTTAGCGTTACTGCTACTGAGTGCTGATTGGTCAGCGTTACTGCTACTGAGTGCTGATTGGTTAACATTACTGCTACTGAGTGCTGATTGGTTAGCGTTACTGCTACTGAGTGCTGGTTGGTTAACGTTACTGCTACTGAGTGCTGATTGGTTAACATTACTGCTACTGAGTGCTGATTGGTTAGCGTTACTGCTACTGAGTGCTGATTGGTTGGCAAGCGGAGCAGCTCATTGGCTGTTCAAACTCACTGAATTCATGAGCCGCTGTTTAAACTCGAGTTTAAAAGCTCTTAAAAATATAACAGCAGTGTTAAAATGTTTTATGCTGCTCTGTGTTCAGGATATGAATGCATTCTTTAATATTAAAAAGCATTTATAAACTATGATTTCGCTCAAATGCTCAATACTAACCTATTCATTTTGGACTCGCTTGGGAGCGCCCTCTAGTGTTTGAGAAACCCGGAAAAACATTAAAGAGTGATAATTCTCCTCTCTACAACTTCTCTGGATAAGACCACAGACACACGGACACTTGCATCCCGAGTTCATGGTTAACCTGGCTGGCTAGTTTGCTGTCTGACATGTCATGGCTGTGCTGTGGTAGTTATCTGGTGTTAACAGATAGTAAAGAAAATGGTTCTGTATAGAACCCTGAACACTCAAATAACCCTTTTCATGCTTACGTGGTTCTTTGCATGGCAAAATGGTTCTTTAGATTAATGGAGAATGTGCTGTAGATGGTTCTATACAGAACCTTATTGAAAGGAGTTCTCTATAACATCAAAACACTTTTTTATCGCATTGTTTACTTTTATGCCAGTGCACTGATACAAATCGGTGAACCTTCCCTTCCCTAGTGGCCTGCATGATACTGGTTTTCTCTAAATAGACCTATTTAGGCTTTAGTGTTGAGTTTTTTTGGAAAGCCAACTTAGAAAACATGATCATTTGTGATAAAAACGGTTTGAAATCCTCAGAGTCCGGTAATGAGAGAACCTTCATTCTGTGTTTGGATTTTAGAGGCGCTGAGTGAGAAAGTAGCGCCTCTCAAATCACTTTAGTCTGATGTGCTGGATATTTACGAATAAATAAGGCCGATGGTGTTGGTTATTGCCTTAACGAGCAGAGCTATTGGCCAGCGGGGCGTGAAAGAAAGTTGTGATACTTCGCTCACTAGATTTCTTGCTGGGGGTACCGCTGGAGCCAGAGCTGAATCTGAGGGGGAGGGGGAGGCAGACATCTCCGCACTCATGCTGTGTCTTTGAGTTTTTAATGGAAAAATGCGAACTCTGTGCTATAATAATGCATCTGATGCAGATATCAGTTTAGATAATCATAACAAGCCACCCAAGAGGAATTTTTGGAGAAGGGTCTGGCTGCAGACATGCACTCTCAGCCTGACGTGCACCGCCAGCCTACTGATGACGTCAGTGCTGCTCTGCCACGACACAGTTTTTGTCGGTTTTGTGAGCAAAAACAGTGAAACACAAACTGCTGGGCTACAAGAGCTACACTGACTGTCTATTAAAGTTGTCATACTGATAAGAAGGTAATTAAATATGGAAACGTTTAAAATAAAACCCACCACGACGATAAAACTTAATATCGGGTTTATTCGCAGGAAAAAAAAACAAACAGTCTGCAGAAACTCATGAAAGCCATACTGAAGACGATTAGAACCGTTAGGAATAAAACCTGATGGTTTTGTTTCCTAACTGGAACTGGTTAGATGGATGCCATTAGAGACCATTAGGAAACAAACGAATGTGTCTGAGATCAGTCCTAAAAACACCTGATTAAACGATCAGAATGCTTTGAACTGTGATATGAACCCAATAGGAAAACACAGAAGACCATCAGCGACTACTGAAAACCACCAGGAACCAGCAGACACTTTTAATGGGTTCTATGAATTTTTTGAACAGGGAGGGACATTAAATGTACCTCTCTAGCTGTGTTATGAATGAAAAATAGATTAAGTGATGATGTGGCTAAGCAGAAGCAGCCAAAAGTTACCGTGCCGTTGGGCGGCTTCTGCCGCTGTGGCAGAGAGTGCATGTGCACGTGACGTCACTGGGGCTGAGAGTGCATCTGTCTGAGAGTGCATCTGTCTGAGAGTGCATGTCTGCAGCCAGACTCGATTGCATTTTTGAGTGCAGGGAGTGTTTAAAAGTTTGTGAAAGTTACACATGGCTCATATTTTCACTGTATCTGCTGCTCACACTGTTAAACGTGTCAGCATTCAGCACAGGAGAGCAAAGAAAACAAACAGCGTTGTAATCAGTTTCTAATCTCATTTCTGATCTGTTTCTAATGATCATAAATGTCAATGCAGTGTTAGATCAGTCTTATACAACGGTGTTTTAGGGCCACTGTGTGACAATACAACAGAATCCAGGATCCTAACCTAACCCTAACCCTAACCAAGGGGCTAGACAAAAGGGCAGGTCAATAAACAGCCAAAAAGGTCAAAAACACAGATCAGCAAAATAACCGGCAACAGTATCCAAAAAGGGGTAAGGCAAGTAAGGGTATTGGAGTCCCTAGCATTTTCCAAGTCAGATGGGAGTGGCCCAGTCATGTGATCTTCCTGAGAGTTCTGGGTAATGAAGTCCATATCATGCTGTGATACTGGCAAATGCGTGACACACTGTTACATAAAATAAAAGTAATAGACTTTATGAAAAAAGTTATAATATTTCAAGAATAAAGTCATTTTTTAGAATAAAATTATATTTTGAGAAAAAATTGACGCATATTTAGATAATAAAGTCATATTTTTTAGAATAAAGTCGTAATATTTCAACGAAGATGCCGAGCGCGCCGCAGTTCCGCTCCTTCAAGATCGATCATTTTGATTATCATCTCATTGTCTCCTGTGAAACTACATGCCCTCTTAGAATTTTCTCAAAATATTATGACTTTATTCTCGAAATATTATGACTTTACTCTCAAAATGTCATACCGTGCGACTTTTTTTCTCACAATATTACGACTTTATTCTCAAAGTCTACTAACAGTGGCCCTAAAACACTGTTGTAGTATTAAATGCTAAAACTGTCTCATTTTTTTTAAGTAAACCTTTTGGTTTATTGATCGTTCCATCCTGAAATGCAAGAAGCATTGATTCCGCATGACCACTTATCGTTCTCAGCTTGTATTGCACACCTGATTTGGGCCCAGTCCCATTTCTTCTTTTTACCCCTACCCCTTGTTTTCGAGTGTCACCCTAACTCCCTTGGAACTGAGTTACAGGGTAGTGGTTGAAATCTTCCCCTCTGAAATGGGACCCTCAAAAAAAAAGAGCATCACTTCATTAACAGCTACCAGCGCTGCTCTGTAGGCGACCCTGCCAGTCTGCAGTGACAGCAGAGGAGGGTAAAGTTCAGCTCCTCACTGCTGGGCTTTAGTTACATTTAGGGCATCATATGATCTTCAAAGAGGGGGGCAATTATTTATTATCACCCACCCCTAATTCTTCAGTGATATGAAGCTGAAGTCAGATATTCACCAGTGTCTTGTTCGAATTTTCCCGTTCCACCTTAAACAACAACAGTTTGCAACAGTTACATTCTGGCGCTTCAGGTGTCAGAACTGCTGGACTATTTAAGGTGGAACGGGAAAGTTAGCTAGCTAGCTACCGAGAAATCAGCATAGTATTAGTGATTTTTATGCTTGTTATGAAGAAAACAACCATAATACACTGAAACTACATTAAACTAAGATAAAACAATGATTATTGTAAATTTTTTAAGAGAAAGTTCTCACATCTGTGTGTTTCTTTGGTCTCTTGTTCTCCATCTTGCCAGTTTTTCTTTTTTTCTCATAAATTCATTTTTGAAAAACGTCCGTTTGGAGGGTCATGTAGCCCCAACATTTCACCCTACCCCTCTATCTCAACAAGATTCAGGACACCCTACCTCCAGACCTGAATGCACAAAACAGAAGGGTAGGGCTGAGTGGTAGAGGCGAGGGGTGAAATGGGATCGAGCCTTAGACATGCAGGTTTCTCCTCTACAACATCCAGAGGGTTCAAGCCTTTCTCTCTCGTGAGGTCACCCAGGTGCTCATTCAGCCTCTTTTCACCTCCAGGCTCGACTGAAAGCGCCTCACCGTTCGCTTTTGTCTGATGTGCTGAGAAAGCTCGAGTTTCGCTGGATAAATGTGTGAGCTGTTTGAAATCTGTTTATATAGTCATAATAAGCCACTCAAGAGGAGTTTTAACAAACACAGTTTAGAGTGCAGGGAGTCTTCAGAAGTTACGCTGTTTCACTGTATGTTCACTGTGTTGGTGTTTTCAGGTGAATCAGGAGAACGTGGTGAAAGTGGGCCACAGGCAGGTGGTGAATATGATCCGGCAGGGAGGAAACCGGCTGGTCATTAAAGTAGTGAGAGTCACCAGGAACCTGGACCATGACGACACCGCCAGGAAAAAAGGTACCACCTCCTTCTGTCCTCTGATACGTCGACTACGTGTCCAAAAGTTTGTAGACACCTGCTCGTCCAGTGTCTTTTTTTCTGAGATCTCTGCTCCTCAAGAGCCTCTACTCTTCTGGGAAGGCTTTACACTAGATGTTGGAACATTGCTGTGAGGATTTGATTGAGCATTAGTGAGGTCAGGTACTGATGTTGGATGGTCAGTTCTGGATCACTCCAACTCATCCCAAAGGTACTGGATGGAGCTCCATCACTCCAGGGAACGCAGTTCCACTGCTCCACAGCCCAATGCTGGGGGGCTTTATACCCCTCTAGCCCACACTGGGCGTTGGGATGATTGTCAGAGTGGAGATTCAGCAGTGTCGATTGTTGATTTGGAACAAGTCCGGAGGACACTATTTGGGTAGCAGTGACAGAGTTGATAACACATTTGGGACTTTTAACTGATCTAGACTAAAATCCTTTTACTTTGAGTGCCCCTACACCAGAGGTCAGCAACCTGAATGTTAAGAAGAGCCATTTTGTCCTTTCAACAAAAATCAAACCACCTTGAGAGCCTCAACATTATGTCCATTTTGCCATCTTGGCTGTAAATATGTCTCAGTATGTGCTGATGTACTAGTATAGACTAATATAAATGAAAATACAGCTGTAGCTGCTTTTCTCGCATCTCTGGCAGGAAATAAAAGAACAGTTTCTTGTAAAATGTCTCTCAACGTTAGTTTTTTACGAGGCTGAAGTCGCTTCTCCTTCGCCAGCTTCTTGTTCTAATTTTCCCGTTCCACCTTAAATGTGCCTGAGGCACCAGAATGTAACTGCTGCACCATTTAAGGTGGAACGGGATAAGTAGAACAAGAAGATGGCAAACGGGAAACTGACTTCAGCTTCATGACTTTTTAGTGTTTGTCAGCTTCTCACTGCAGATGAAACGTATCAGGAAACCAGCTGGAGTGATTATAAACTCCAGAGTTTAAGACCATTTACTATTAAAACTGTGTTGAACGATCAGCAGAGCTTTATTTTACTGTAAAGGAGGTTTATTTTATTTTTACCTACAAATCTAATTCAGCTGTGGAGCCACAACAGGGCAGTTAAAGAGCCACATGTTGCCGACTCCTGGTCTATACCTACTACCCAAACTTTAAAAATTGTTTCGGTAGTAACAATTTTAGCTCATTTTGAGTAGAATTCAAAAACACAGCCAGTACTTGACCAGCAAACACATCTTTGAACAGCTGTACACACAAAAAATCATCATATTTTTTATCAAAACATAAAAACTTAAAAAATTAAAAAGTTACTTCTGCATTCTGCGTTTTTCCACAAAGAAAGCGTGTGTTTCGTTAGTGACGATTCTTAATGTTCCACACTGATTATTAGTCTTTGGGACACATTTACTTCAAAACAGTGGGACCTAACTGCTCACCATGTGGCCATGAGGGACAGGGATACAGCCTCACTTCCTGCTCTAAAATGCAGGGGTGTGGATAAAAAAGGGCTCCACCTACAGACTGAAACTCTTTGTGTTTCGGAAGTGACATGAAAACATGGGATATTTAATTATTATTTGAAATTGAACTTATGATAATTGTAATAATTTCAGTTTCACTTTAAAATACATCAAAAAATTGAATAAGTACAAAAAGTGTCGTTTTCACAAGTATAAATGTAGGGGTTAGGGTTTGGGACAGACCCCTCTCAATAGAAAGTGTATATATTGATCTTATTTATCTCTATTTATACCTTTAAATAGGTCACAACATAATGCTTGTAGATATCTAAGATCTGAATACTTGTTTTTGTTAAATAGGAGCGCAGTTTGAACTAATTCAGTGGAACGCTCCATATGTAACATGTTGCTGTAGATCTGAATGGTGTTTTAGGTCAGGCTGGCGTGTTTGAGTAGTAGCTCTTCTGGGCCTGCTGCCCAGCTTAAGGACATAATGCATTCATCAGAGGGCACATACAGAGTGCCAGCCTGCGCTGCCAAAGTCCTGCCAAACGCCCGTTTGGCACATGGCGCTCTCAGACTAGCACCGCAGATTGGCCATCTGGCACTTCAGACGCTCAAGAGCGCCGTCCTGCTGGCCTGGTCATCATGGCCAAAGAGATGAGGCCACGGGGGACTCCGGAGTGCCAGGAAGTCCCAAAGTTCACACTCGCGGTTCTGTGTACTTCACAAGTTCATGTGCTTTTCCGGAAAGTGTTCAAGTGTCCGATTTCTCAGACGTGCAGAATCACAGCGCGCAGGACCGCACTGAACACTAGGCCTCAGGAAAAGAATCGATTCTTAGATGCATCGCGATTCTCTCTTGAAAGATTCGGAATTGATTCACAAAACGTCATGATTGGATCTTTACATTGATTCTGCGTTTCCTCTACTCAAAAACAAACTTATATTATAGACCCCATGTGTCAAACACAAGGCCCGCGGGCCAAGTCAGGCCCATGAAACAGTCCTATTTGGCCCGAAATGATTTTAATTCTCTATTATTATTACCCAGTTTTACCCTGAGATGCACTACAGTCCCCAGCATGCACTGCAACATAGTGTCTGTCCTGACCCTCAACAGCAATCTATGGACCTGCGGTTACACAAGCAAAAACTAGTTTAAGCAAATAGGCAGTTTTAAAAAAAAACTACCTAAAACATTTGATTTTATTTAGAATTATGTTTGAATTATTATTGAAGTATTCAGTGCCTTTTTGCTGATCTTAATCTGATCTTAATTTAGGAATCTTATCTTATCTTACAGCATCTTATTTCCAGTTAGGAAATCTTAACCTACTCGGTCAAAGTCGACAGTCAACCGTCATGTGTGTTACCTAGCAACCACACAGCTGAAACGTAAACACATAATCAAAGTAATCGAGTTAGTTAGCCAGGCAGCTAGCATTAGCTACAATTACTGATTTAAAAAGATCAAAACTAAAGAGTGCTAAACTGTAAGTAGTGAATACTGCGAGAGCGCCCCCTGCTGTTTATCAGAGCGTCGCCGCTCCCCAGTTTCAGTCTCCATTTCCCAAACGCTTTAGCCGAGCGCGCTAACGTTACTCCTCCTAATAAACAGACACACGTTCAGCTCCGTCTCCTCATTATTCACCACCATCACTGTAATATTTCATCATCAACATTAACACACGAAGGTGATCAGAGGGGCGGTGGAGATCGAGTCTGCAGCGTCTGAGATCTTTAAAACGCAGAGTTAGAAAAGAAAATCATCTCACAGTGAAAGCAGCGTTTTACAGTAGAGATAAATGGAGCTCATTATGCTGGTAGTGAACTATGCTGCTGACTCAGCTGCCTAAAAACCATAGAAACGGACCTTAAACAGAAGTGAGGACCCTGTTGGGGTTCATCCTAAAGTTAGGACAGGATTTAGGAGGTTCAGTCTAGTTAGGATGTTTGTGTGATGCTGTTTACTTATCTGGAGTTCATGATGAGATGATGAAGTTAGGAACTGTTATTCTGGAATAGCTACTGTCCTGAATTCAGTCTGTACTGAAGTCGTCATGGAGACTAAACTGATAAGATAAAGAAGTTTCTGTAACATGGCCCCTTTTTTAACAACCAGCCCAGCCGGCTAACAGGCTGATCCAGTAACATTAGGATTAGAATTCAGTTTAAAAATTTCTGAATGATAAAATGCGCGGGGGGTTTCTCAGAGTGCAGAACACCCTCTAATGAAAATTCTCACCAGTGTCTGTACAGCTTTAGTGTCCCGATGCTTCAGATGAGTTATTAAAAAAACAGTTTTCATTACAAAGTTTGCTTAACTAGCTAAACTACGGAGGCTGGCCTGGTCAGGGTAGTTGTGATCCTCTGCTCGTCGTTGTCCTACGAGTGGCCATTTGTTTAACGTTGGTGCCGACAGAGATTCTCTAACATATCTAACATTACAGATTTTCCCACAACCTTCAGGTCTGTGGTTTTCAATCAGTGCAATAATATCTGTCTGCAGAGCCGCAGAGCCACAGTTTCACTCCGGCAGGTTCAAGCCAGTGGCATTCAGCGCATGAGCTGACACTTGTTTTGTTTTTTCTTAGTGAGTTTTAGGCTGATCAACATTTCAGTCGTTTTATATGGGTTTCCAGTAAATTTGTGATAGATTTGCGTTGGGCTAGCATTATATTTTAAGCTTTAGACTAAAACAGACTTTGGTTTGAAGGCATATAGAGATTCACAGAGTAAATATTACATAAACCACAGCTGATGTGGCTCTGGGCAAACTAATGGGTAATGTAGACACACAGCTCAATAACTTAGCCCTAATGTGGGGGCTTTATGTGAAAACCTACATGTGCAGGAATAAAACTTTACCTTAAGCAGCTTAAACTGAGTATAATATTAAGATTTAGCCTGAAACAAACTTTAGTTTTTGAACGTATCCCTGCTGAAAAACCCCACAGAAACCATTAAGTGTTTCTTTTGGTTTCTGATTGTTTTGTAATGTGTTTTGGTTTATGGTTTAACCGGTTGATTAGTGGTTGATTCATATATTGGCGTCTGTCTTCCTTCCTGAATGGTAAAGTTCATGGCGACACTTACAACCGGCACAAACAGTCGCTGTTCACATCAGAGACGTTATAAGTGAGGATACCAGCCGCTGGTTGAGATACGAATGGGACGCTTGTAACGCGCCACTTTCCTGTAAGGACTTTGTTTACATGGCACAGTCGTGCTGTCCTGCTGCGCATGAGCTCCACTGGCTTCAAACCGCTGGAGTGAAACTGCGGCTCTAAATCTGCGGCTCTGCAGTCAGACCCTTCTCAGTCAGTGGGGTGGGTCGGTTCTGCCAGGGGGGCTATTAGCTATCAGTTTTTTTTCTTTGATCAGAAAACTTTATTAAGCTACTTAGACGTTTAACAAAACATAATTTAAAATATGACAAATACTTTTTTGCCATAATAAAACATTTATCTCACTGATTAATGTGGCAAAATGCATGATCAGTTTATCTCACATAGCTACCTAGTTACGTTTTTCAGTAAAAGCTCTCGTTTGGGAGAACTTCTTCTCTAGATCACTTTCAAAGTGCAGGGGACAAAAAACTGTCCCCAGGAGAAGAAGGTTTAGGATGCAGAAAACATTTAGGACGGAGAAGCTTGAGCAGCAGAATGAGCTAAAAAAACATTCGCACCACATAAATATTTGCTCCATATCGTCGCTGGTGCACAAAAAACTTTGCGCCTCCATTTTTTTTTTTTTTCACTTTTTCGCATAATTTAAAACTCTGGTTATCCTTTGCATTATTAAAAATTCATGATGAGCAGGCCAACAGAAATACTCCAAATTTAGTTGGAAAAAAGTCTGGTTATATTAACTTACATTAGAAGTTAGGAAGGTTTTTTCCTTCTCCTGTAAAGTTACCATTTTGGAGAGACCAGGTTTTGTTTCTGACAGTGATGATATATTCTAATACGTATGTATATTTCATATAGGTTTCAGATGTATGACAAATGACTGTAATAATTTGCCAGCTGACGCTCACATATTCCACTCCACTCATGTTTATTGAGTTTGTGGTGTTTCTGTCACATGAAGGCTCGGCTTGCTTTTAGCACCCTCTAGTGCTGGATGCGCACACTAGACGATACGGCAAAAAAGAGCACCCAAAATCCCAGATCTCACTGACGTCACGTGATACAAACAAAGCTGAACTGGACCTGTTTGTGCTTTTATTCACACACATCCTCTAGTCCTTCATCAGTGGTCACAGGACGCTGCCCACAGGACGCTGTTGGCTGGATATTTTTGCTTGGTGGACTATTCTCAGTCCAGCAGCGACACTGAGGTGTTTAAAAACTCCAGCAGCACTGCTGTGTCTGATCCACTCAGACCAGCACAACACACACTAACACACCACCACCACGTCAGTGTTACTGCAGTGCTGAGAATGATCCACCACCCAAATAGTACCTGCTCTGTGAGGGTCCATGGGGGTCCTGACCACTGAAGAACAGGGTAAAAGGGGGCTAACAAAGTGGACATCAAATGGAGCATAGAAACAAGGAGGTGGTCAATGTTATGCCTGATCGGTGTATATATATATATATACACATACATAATGGTTCTGCTATAGTTACAGTGTCAAGCTTGTAAAAATAGCAGAACTCTTTTTGGTGCTGTATAGAACCGTATACAACACATTCTCCATCAGTCTGAAGAACCATTTCGCCATGCAAAGAACCCTTTAATCATGCAAATTAATTGCATGCAATTGCATAATTGAATAATGGTTCTAGGTAATTAATGCTAGAACCATTCTCTTTACTAAAGAATGCTTGAAGAACTATCGAGCATGTAGGTGGCATATCTCAGTGTAGTCAGCTCTCTCTCTCTCTCTCTCTCTCTCTCTCTCTCTCTGTAGCTCCGCCTCCTCCAAAACGAGCCCCGACCACCGCCCTGTCCATGCGCTCCAAATCCATGACGTCTGAGCTGGAGGAGTTAGGTAAGCACACAAACACTGGCATGTACGTTTCTCGACTGTTTCTCCTTTTGTCCTCCACATGTCTGTCCTCTCTCCGCCTGACTGATCGATCGATTGTTTGTTTGTTTGTTTGTTGTGTTGATTTCCAGTGGATAAAGGTAAGCAGCAGTGATCTGATGCCTCACACTCACACAAACAAATGGAGATGCAAGACCAGCAGGGGTGTAAATCTCTGAATGATTCGATTCAGTTATGATTCTTCAAGAGATGATTCAGTGCATCGTGGAATCTCAATTTTCACCATTAATTATTTCAGTTGGAACATTTCCGAATAATTTAGATTTCTTCTGTCTTCTTTAAATAGCCGAATAATTTTATTCAGTCATTTTGGCCACAAAACGAGTGCATGCTTAATTGTATCATGATCAAATTCTTTATTAGCTAAAGACAAGATATAAAAGGAACTTAAAAATCAATGAAATATACAAAGGACTATCAAGTTCAAAAGTTTGGAATCACTTTCCAGTAAAAAAAAAATTGTTGTAGGTTCATGTTTAAAATGGTTCTAATATATGATCCTTGAATTTTCTTAGTGTCAAATAATCAGTGGGAAGCTCTAAAAGATGAAATGTTAGGAGCGTCTTGTTAAACGTCATAATAACTGAGAAAGGAATAGAAATTCTAATAGAAATTAATATCCTGAATGCCTTGGAGATCAAATCCCAAGGTGCAGATATTAGATCAAGGTATTACTATAAATATCCAATTAACATTTTTCTTATTATTGTTTTTATGTAAGAATTTTAACTTGTTAGCGAGGCGTTGATGCCAAACCTACTTCACCATCTTCAGTCTGCGCTGGGATTCCCAAAAGCATCTTAGCACAAAGAGGGAGCATCACACCGAACACTCTGTCCACCAGTTAAGATGATCTTAACACTAAAATGCTTTTGGGTAACTGGGCCTCGATTGTTAGACGGACATGCGGTTTTCATATCGGTAAAAGAGTTTTATTCCTATTAAAATGAATCGCAGAACTATGTGGCCAAACATTTGTGCATCAATTTATGTAACTGTGACACAGGTATGCTAGCAACACCCTAGAAACCACCTGGAATACTATAGCAACCACTTAACAACACTCTAACAACCACCTGGGATACCTTAGCAACCGCCTGGGATACCTTAGCAACCACCTAACAACACTCTAACCACCACCTGGGATACCTTAGCAACCTCCTGGGATACCACAGCAACCACCTAACCACAATCTAACAACCACCTGGGATACCTTAGCAACCTCCTGGGATACCACAGCAACCACCTAACCACAATCTAACAACCACCTGGGATACCTTAGCAACCTCCTGGGATACCACAGCAACCACCTAACAACACTCTAACAACCACCTGGGATACCTTAGCAACCGCCTAACAACACTCTAACAACCACCTGGGATACCTTAGCAACCACCTTTGCTACCATAGCAACCACCTAACAACACTCTAACAACCACCTGGGATCCATAGCAACCACCTAACAACACTCTAACAACCATCTCGGATGCCATAGCAACCACCAAACAATAGTCTAACAACCACCTGGGATACCTTAGCAACCACCTAACCACAATCTAACAACCACCTGGGATACCTTAGCAACCTCCTGAGATACCACAGCAACCACCTAACAACACTCTAACAACCACCTGGGATACCTTAGCAACCGCCTGGGCTACCACAGCAACCACCTAACAACACTCTAACAACCACCTGGGATAACATGGCAACCACCTAATTACAGTCTAACAATCACATGGAATGCCATAGCAACCACCGAACAACAGTCTTAACAACCACCTGGGATATCATAGCAGCCACCTAACAACAGTCTAACAATTACATAGAATGCCATAGCAACCACCGAACAACACTCTAACAAAAACCTGGGATAACATGACAACCACTGAACAACACTTTAGCAACCACCTGGGATACCATAGCAATCACCTGGGATACCATAGCAACCACCTGGGAGGCCATAGCAACCACCTAACAACACCCTACCAATACCAAGAGACTGCTGAAGTAGTTATTCTGAAATTTCCTCACAGTGTAGTTTTGTAGTTCAATAGTATAAAAACAGTGATGTATAAAATGCTTGTAATCTGTTCAACCTGAACAACTTCACAGATTCCAGATCATCAGCAGGAAACAGCTGAAAACGTTAGGTGTGATCAGAAGATTCTGAACCGCACAGAGAATTAAGTTATAATGAAATTAAGATCCAGAATTCACCAGATTTCAAAGTGGAGGTCAAATCTGAAGGCAGATAAAAATCAGGGTAAAAAGATAATTACACTGTATTATTTATCATTTATTAACCATCAACCAACACCATCTTCAGATTAATGCATCGTTACACTTGGACGTGTTTTATGCCCCTGCTGGTAACTCGCTCGCTCCGGCCGCAGTCCAGACCCTGAGCGGTGTGGTTCTGACAGACTGTCTGTGTCAGTGTAACTGGCTGTAAGCTGCTTCGTGCGTCTCGACTGTGCAGTTCAGTCACTGTGTAGCTCTGAGATTAACCCTGACAAGCCCACAGTTCCTCCTGTCATTAAGCTGTACTGTTTAAACATAATCACACAATTAATTCATGATAAACTTAATTCAAACTGCAAAATCTTCTAATCTCACCCTTTAAGACCAAGCCAAGCGTGACCAATATATATATATATATATATATATATATATATATATATAGCTCGTATCTCCAAAAAGTTAACTTTACAGGAGAAGGAAAAACGTTCTTAACTTTTAATGAACGTTAATGGAGAAATAATTTTCTTCAAGTAATTTTGGATCATTTCTTTTGGTCCTTTCTTCATGAAATTCTGACACAACATAAAGGGCAACTGGCATTTTTATATTCTGCCAAAAAATTTAAAATGACAAAAATGGAAATACAAGGTTTTGTCCAAACAGCAGCAATATAGACATATACATACATACATACATACATACACATGTTTACTAAAATAAATTCATAAATAAATAATTAATAAATAAAACAATAATAAAAATAAAAACAACAAAGAAATAATTTAAAATAATAGTAATAATAATAGAACCTTACATGAAAGAGTAGTAGTAATAAAACTGAATCAAACAAACGTTTGACAGGAAACACTAATTGCTCAGCATAGTCTGACATAAAGCTAGGAAGAGAAATGCCATCAGGGGAGACACTGAAGCTGTGATGGAGCAGGACTGATGTGCATCTGAGCAACATCTGAAATCCTACTGTAAATATCTGACCAGTAATTAGTAACCAGTTTTCTGTTTGTTTTGACACCAAAAAGTGACAACGGCAAAAATATCAGCAAAAATATAAAAAAAAATTTCTTTAAGACTTTACACACAATAACTTTTCACCAAATTCAGATCATAATTACTTAGCTCCTCTTATATGTACAAACAAATGTGGTGTGGAATGAATGTTTAGAAGTTTCAAGTTCAAGTTTATTTCCCATTTGCACAACATGTCAGAACATTCATGCATCGAAATGCTTGTGGTGATGCTCAGGAATCACTCTACAGAAAGTAAACAGTAAAAATAAAAATACAAGAAAATACTGAAACTGAAGTATATTAAATATACACAAAATATAGAGACAGGAGGGACCTATATAAGGGGGAAGAAAAAAAAACCTCTCTCGCTGTCGGAACAAAACCTTGTATCTCCGATTTTGACGTTTTTCACTTTCTGACGTAATTTGAAAATACCTGTTGATCTTTACATTGTGTGTAAATTTCATGATGAATGGACCAAAAGAAACGGCCCAAAATGACTCAGAAAACGTCTGGTTCCATTGACTTACATTAAAAGTAAAGTAGGTTTCTTGCTTCTCCTATAAAGTTACTATTTTGGAGATACAAGGTTTTGTTCTGACAACAGCGATATACATTTTAAAGTGACTTAAGTGACTTAGTGTTATTATTATTTAAATGACTTAGTGTTATTATTATTTAAAGTGACTTAGTGTTAAAGTGTTACTGTCTGTAGCAGTAATATGATATTATAATAATAATAACAACAAAGTGACCGAGTGAAATGGTAACTGGGGAGGGACCCACAGCTTCACAGCTTCCGTGCAGTTTCTCAACTTGTTCCTATGAGCTACGAGTCAGAAATAATTCATATGGTTTTGTCAGGATAACTGAGGCTTCTAAAGGGTTAAACATTCACATTTTCTAACACTACAGTCAGACAGCAGTGCATGAGCATGAATGAGTGCGGATAACACTGTGTAGCATGAACTGAGTCACTGTTTCTTCTCATGTTCAGTTTAATCTGTTTCTGTTATTTCTTAAATCGCACATAAACGCTGACTATAAAGCATAAACTAGTAAAGCTGTTTTGTTTTTACCCAAACATTTTTATGTGCTCAGATCTATCAGGCTCTGAAAAAACAAAGCCTTAAAATTAGACATTGTGTTTACTTCAGTTTTGCCTTATTTGCTGTTCTTTAATTTATTTTACTTCAGTTTTTTTCTTTGTTAAGCAGATTAAACTGCATTTCTAGTTATTCTAACCCAGTGTTGGCTGAATATTAGTTCATTTCTGCATATTTTTAACTTCATCAAACAAGAACAACTTGAACAAAACAGCTTGTGAGCTGTGTGGCCACACTGGGTTCTTTGGCTGCTAAAGAACCACTTTTGGTTCCTGAAAGCAATTGATGGATCTTTAAAGTAAACACCCTAGAAATCACCCTGGGATACCATAGCAACCACCTAGCAACACCCTACCAACCACCAGAGATACCACAGCAAATGGTTAGCAGCACCCTAGCAACCACCTGGGACACCATAGGAACCACCTAGTAACACATCCACCTGGGATACCATAGCAACCAGTTACCGCACCCTAGCAACCACCTTGAATACCATAGCAACGGCCTAGCAACACCCTACCAACCACCAGAGATACCACAGCAACCTGTTAGCAGCACCCTAGCAACCACCTGAGATACCATAGCAAGGTTAGCAACACCCTAACAACCACCTGAGATACCATAGCAACCACCTTGCAACACATCCACCTGGGATACCATAGCAACCACCTAGCAACACAACCACCTGGGATACCATAGCAACCAGTTAGCAGCACCCTAGCAACCACTTGGAATACCATAGCAACTGGTTTGCAGCACCCTAGCAACCACCTGAGATACCACAGCAAACGATTAGCAAAACCCTAGCAACCACCTAGCAACGCAACCACCTGGGCTACCATGGCAAATGGTTAGCAGCACCCTAGCAACCACCTAGCAACATCCTACCAACCACCAGAGATACCACAGCAACTTGTTAGCAGCACCCTAGCAACCACCTGGGTACCATAGCAGCCATCTAGCAACAACTACCTGGGATATCATAGCAACTGGTTAGCAGCACCCTAGCAACCGCCTCGGATACCACAGCATCCAACTAGCACATTTAGTTGTTGTATTTCTGAATTGGCGAGATTTTTTACACATTGTTCTTCGTCCTGGTGTGGAACGTGTTCGTGATATTTGATTAATACGTGAAGATGGTTTGTGTTTTATATGTGTTCTTGTTTTAGTTTGACTCCTATGCATGAAACGACTAGGATCAGTGTGCATCTCTTAGCTTTAATGAGAACGTTTTTGTACTGTGTTGTGCTGAAATAGTGCAGATGCCTGATCCTGCTGTTGGATGTGTACAGCAGGTCTTATTCTGCTCTGAATGAGTGTAAGTGTAGGAAATAGAGCTGGAATGTAAGTTTCGTTCTTGATCTTGACATGTGCAGTTTGATTTTACTCTTTCTCCAGCCACCTTGAGGAAAAAGAAAGGTGGTAAGTTTTAGCACTGACCGTCTTGCTGTGACATACGGAAATACTTTTAAGTTGTAATTTTAAGAGTATATTAAAGAAATACTTCAGTGTTTTTTAAACTAATCTCTGTCTGCTACATCTGTATCGCACACAAACTACCATAGATGATAATTGATGTGTTTTCCTGCACATAGAAAAGAACAGAAAACCATTTGATGGAAAACTGACGTAAAAATAGAAGCCAGTGGGCCGATTCTGAATTTCATGAATAAATGCTTGAAACTACATTTACAGTTCAACACTGAAAACTGTTGGAAAGTTTGGAATCGATGTTTTTAAACATTTGAACGGTAATATACCGAAAAATGCCCGAAGAATTCAAGAGAACATAAACGTTGAGCATCTGCCTGTTGGCTGCTATCATAATTATATCCAGAGTGAATTAATTAACTGTTGTTTTCTAAGTGCAGGGAAACACGTCGAAGTGTCTGTTTGTGGTAACTGACCATCTGCTAAAGATGTGACTGATAGTAAAGTAAACACCCTAGCAACCACCTGGGATACATAGCAACCACCTAGCAACACCCTACCAACCACCAGAGATGCCACAGCAACCGGTTAGCAGCAGCCTAGCAACCACCTGGGATACCATAGCAACACCTAGCAACACAACCACCTGGGATACCATAGCAACACCTAGCAACACAACCACCTGGTATACCTTAGCAACCAGTTAGCAGCACCCTAGCAACAACCTGGTATACCATAGCAACAACCTATACTGTAGCAACTGGTTAGCAGCACCGTAGCAACCACCTGGGATACCATAGAAACCACCTATAAACACCTTACCAACCACCAGAGATACTACAGCAGCTAGTTAGCAGTGCCTTAGCAACCACTTGGGATACCATAGCAACCACCTAGCAACACCCTACCAACCACCAGAGATATCATAGCAACCAGTTAGCAGCACACTAGCAACCACCTGTGATACCATAGCAACCAACTAGCAACACAACCACCTGGGATACCATAGCAACTGGTTAGAAGCACCCTTGCAACCACCTGGGATACCATAGCAACCACCTCGCAACACCCCACCAACCACCAGTGATACCGCAGCAGCCAGTTAGCAACGCCCTAGCAACCACCTGGGATACCATAGCAACTGGTTAGCAGCACCCTAGCAACCACCTGGGATACCTGACAGAGTGATGACTGATAGAGATTAGGTTGAAAAACGCTGGAGTCCTTCTTTAATTCATGTTGCACTCAACTTGTCCCAGTCTGTGTGTTGCAGTTCACCTCTACAGTCAGTGGCTTGACTCGTTTGGTTCAGTTTGTGCTGCATGTTTTATGTGACACTAGTTTGTTGTTCTATAAGGAAACCTTTGCATGATATTTTACAGCAGACAGTAACTTCACTGTTGACACTTGCCAGGCGGTGGTTTGTTGCGTAACAGTGCAAAACAGTATTGATGTTGATGATGTTTGTCCTGGGAGTTTCATAGATGAGTAGTCTGTAAGTTTGTGACGTGTATGTAGTGTTTCAGTTTGTCTGGCTCTCTAGATGTCATGTTCTGGGACACGTGTAGACCTTTATAGCCACCTATGCGATTTATTTCTGTTTTTTGTTTGTTTTTTGTAACTTTTTTAAATACACCATGGGGGCAGATTCACTAATATTAATGCAAACTCCATTTTGGTGTTAAAAAAATCGGCTGTTGCGATTTACTAAATAGCTGCAGCGTTACTTTAGAGTCCGTAATAAGACCAAAGAGGTGGTTGCTGCTCTCTTATGTACGAGGGTGTTTTAGGGCCACTGTTAATAAAATAAAAATAGTGGACTTTGAGGAAAAAAGTCATAATACTTCGAGAAAAATGTTGTAATATTTAGAGAAAAAAAAGCCGTAATATTTCAAGAAAAAAGTCGTAATACTTTGAGAAAAAAGTTGTAATATTTTGAGAAAAAAAAACGTAATATTTCAAGAAAAAAGTCGTAATATTTCAAGAAAAAAGTCGTAATATTTAGAGGAAAAAAGTCGTAATACTTCGAGAATAAAGTTAGAATATTTTTAGAAAAAAGTCGTAATATTTCAAGAAAAAAAGTCAGAATATTTGAAGGATAAAGTGGTCTAACTATAGGAGGACTAACTGTAGGGGGCTGTCATAACGCGTTGGGGTCTCGGTTGCTGTACTGGCGCCAGAGTTCCACTCACTCCTGTCTCTCTGTGGATCATTTTGATCATCATTCTCACTAGCCACGTTTACATGCAGCCTGATAATCTGTTAATAATCCGACTAATAGCTCAATCGGAATAGAATACGTCCATTTAAACACCTCAATCGGAATAGTCTAGTCCGACTGAGGCCATTCGGAATACAATTTCTATCAGATTGAACGAGGTGGGTAAACCTCTGAATAATCCGTTAAATAGAAGAATAATATCTGTGTAAACGCCTGTATCTGATTACATTCCCTATCGGAAAGTTTAAGTCCGTTCTGATCATGTTCGTCACGTCATAGTGAAAGTTTATACCGTTCAGCATGGCGGAGCAGAAACTGGTCTGCAGAGGAGACGAAGTTTATGCTCTGATCTTTAAAAGACGGCGGTGGGACGGACGTCCAGCTTATGTGTCTCAGAACACGACGTCTTCCTCTCGGCCTTCTTTAATAAGGACATGTGAAGGACGTTTTCCTGAGTCTGACATCATTTTAAAGGAATTAAAAACACAAGCGCTGCTCACTGCTGCTCATCTCACTCTGACTGGACTCACGTGATGTTCGCTGTCATGGTAAAGTTTACTCTAAACGCTACTCCACGCATGTGCGTCATTTTGCATCGGATTACTTGTAGTGAGCATGTAAACGAAGATTTTCCATCAGATTGTTGATAAGAGTGAGCATATAAACACCTCAGTCTGAATCTGTAATCGGATTGTATTCAATCAGATTGGCAAAAATCTTTGCATCTAAACACAGACACTGTCTGTGAAACTTCATGCCCTCTTTGAATGGGGGGAGATGTAGCCCCCGATAACCGTGTAGACGACCCTGCCTGAGATTCTCCTTCAACAACACAGACAGACAGTTTCCTCCGAGTCCGTCTGGCTCTTTATTCTAGATAAACACAGTTTCCTGCTCAGCTGCTTCAGCCGGTTCTTACACTAATAACAGGCTGGTGCTGATGTGCAGGAGAGACAGGGAGACTGAGTGTTTCTTTATGGGTGAATCGATATGAAAGCAGAACTCCACCAACTCACCGCCCCTCATTTAACACGAGGAGGTGCTGCGTCCCTTCGCAAAGCCTTTGGCCACAATATTGCGACCTTTGCTGGTATTAATGCCACTTTAATGTAATGTAATTCTACGACTTTTTTTCTCTAAATATTAGGACTTTTTTCTCGAAATAGTACGATTTGTTTCTCAAAAAATTACAACGTTATTCTCGAAGTCTACTATTTTTATTTTTATTAACAGTGCATAAGCATTTGTAGACGTTTCACTCTTAAAGCACAAAATACTGGGAGGAAATTATTATAGTGAAGCACCTAAAGAGAGAGTGTATCAAACACATTTACTTATTTTTGGCTGGGGAAAAAAACAGTTGTGAACACCTGCTGTGTCACGTTATTCCTAATGTGATGGGAAAAAACCTCAAAACTGTTTTAAACTGCAGAAAGTCAAAATAACATTGTCAAATTTCTGAAATTTCAAAATAATGTCTTATTTTCTCAGTTATTTTTATGCTGAAATAATCACATGATCTCTTGAGGTGGAGTAACTTTCTTGACTCAACCTAATAAATCATATTTTGAATCTGAAACAGACAAATAAAAGCGAGTGGTTATCTTGTGCTGGTCATGTGTTAAGTTGTGCCTGTGTTCATTTGCATGGAAGTTCTTAGTTGATAACTCAAAATTGATCACTCGCCAGTGCAGCATGTCAGTGGACAGTCAGTAATTAGTGCCTGTCTTAGTAAATCTGCCCTTAAGCTTACAGTCAGGTGAATATAACTCAGAAAACCTTCCTGACTGACTGTTTCAGGTTTGCTTAATACTTTCAGGAAATAATAATGTCACTTTGCCCAGTGGAGAGTGTGAAAAATTTCAGGTTTGCGTCTTCATTAATTTCTGAAAGACAGAGGCTTTAAAAAGTGTGTGTGGCCTTTATATCGCCTTAAAATAAGTGCTATAGTAAAAGAAATGCAAATTTTATGTCATAATTTTTGACTTATTGATGCTACATACATGAGGTTTTCAGGGATTCTATAAAGATGCAAAGTTTGCTATTAAATGTCTTTGGAAAGTCTGGATTTTTTGTGTTAATTTGAGCAAATTCGGCATGTTTCTCCACACTGAAGTACAGCTCTTTCAAATTTTGGCGTTTTTAATTCATATTACGGTACGCTTGGAGCACTTAGGTATTAATCTTAAAGCAATGAAGGTTTCTGATTTATGAGCCAATAGATTTAAAAAAGGCTAATTTCAAATGCACATTGCTTATATAACAAGGTGTATTAGACACTATAAATAAAAATTGTTTGGCTCAGGCTATCGACTTGATATTCTTAAATATTCTATAGTTTGCTCTCTTTAGTGAAATACAGTATTTTATGGAGGAATATGCATTTGAAATGTTGGCCTTATTTGATTGTTTTCATTTTTAACAGCTCATAAATTTAGAAATCTTTATTTCTTTTAGACTTATATGGAATTTCCAAAAGAGCACTGCAAAAATTTAAATACCTGATATGTGGAGATAAATATGTTTTATATTCAAATTTTCAACAAGCTGTAAAATGTCAGATGTGACATTTTACAGCTAGTTAGGACTCCCCCAGTCACATGATCTACATCTTCTGGTTTGGTGGTCAAATGCAAATTACATCAGAGAGCACACAATTTCTACGCCGATTATCCTTCTGGGTCGCGTGGGGAGCCAGAGCCTATCCCAGCAGTCATTGGGCAGAAGGCAGGATACACCCTGGACAGGTCGCCAGTCCATCACAGGGCAGATAGACAGACAGACATATACATTTACACACAATCACACCTAGGGGCAGTTTAGCATCTCCAGTTGGCCTGGCTGCATGTCTGTGGACAGTGGGAGGAAACCCACACAGACACGGGGAGAACATGCAAACCCCACACAGGAAGGACCATGGTCGCCCGGCCGGGGAATCGAACCCAGGCCCTCCTTACTGTGAGACAACAGCGCTACCTACTGAAAAAAAAATGTTCACAACTTATCAAATAAGTAGCACTCTTTTAAAGCCACACTAACTTTTTTTTTAAGTTGTCCCCAAAATTTCTCCCCAATTTAGTCGTATCCAATTCCACCCACTAGTTAGGACTCCCCCAGTCACATGATACCACCAGCACTAGGAGGGCAAAAGCTAGCACAGGCTTCCTCCAAGACCTGTTAGGCATCACCACATCAACTGCTGCTCATGCAACGTCATTGGACAGCTGAACTTGCACAGAGGAGAACGCTAAACGCTAGATCTGTTTAGTCAGCCTCTGTTGACTAGCACTGTGCTGAGTGATGGGGGGAGAGCGAGGCCAACTGTGCTATCTTGGACTGCTGGCCGTGGATAGCTGTAATATTGAACAATCTCCCAGTGATAGAGCCAGTGCTTAGATGGGTGCACCACCTGGGATCCCCCATTCCAACTTCTTAAAGCCGCTGTATCTCAGAAACTAATAAAGAAACAAGCCTATAATTCTGCACTCTGTGAACACAGTGAAACTAAATACTACAGGTGTTGAGCAGTACTTCCAGCTGAGAGGCCTTCTGTGATTTCTTATGAATTCACCTGATTTTCTGTTAAACTTATAATGTTGTAAAAAAAGCCACCATCTTAGGTAAAATGTGAGCCATCAAAGTCACTAGACTGTAATTAGAAGAGCTTATTAAACTGTGTGTGTGTGTGTGTGTGTGTGTGTGTGTGTGTGTGTGTGTGTGTACTGCATGTCCTCACAACGATAGGACAAAATGACATCTTTGCTCAAATGAGGATGTTTTGCTGGTCCTCACTTGAACACATATTGTTTTCACCACAAATTACAATTTTTTGGAAAAGCTAAAAGAGCAAAGTGCCTTTTGGACACTGAGGTTAGGTTTAGGTGTAGTATTACTGCAGTAACACAAAAATCAATAGAAACGTATGGAAGACCTCACAAGGAATGTAAGACAAGATTTTGTGTGTGTGTTAAATGTGTGACTGTCCCTGTGGTGTTCATACTGCATCAGTGTTTCTCAGTCTCCGTTCCCATAATCCCACTCGCTGTACTCATGTTGGTGTTTTCCTGCTTTAAAACACTGGGCTGATCATTAAAGGGATGTATTGTGGAAAAAAAAAATTCAAATAAAAGGATCGGATGTACTACATAATTTTTTTGTTAAAGTTTCAAAACGTACCGTTCGCTCCTCACTCCATACAGTCCTTATACGCAAACTAAGCTGCAAAAAACAACCTGGTCTGAATTCATCATGGTTGTGATGTCACAAACATGAACATGTTTACTTATTAGCATCCATTCAGGCTACAGCAGTTCAGTCCTGTCCATTAAGATGTACAGCAATTTAGCTCCACCATTCAGCCTACAGCAGTTTAGCCCCACCATTCAGCTACAGCAGTTTAGCTCCACCATTCAGCTACAGCAGTTTAGCTCCACCATTCAGCTACAGCAGTTTAGCTCCACCATTCAGCCTACAGCAGTTTAGCTCCACCATTCAGCCTACAGCAGTTTAGCTCCACCATTCAGCTACAGCAGTTTAGCCCCACCATTCAGCTACAGCAGTTTAGCCCCACCATTCAGCTACAGCAGTTTAGCTCCACCATTCAGCTACAGCAGTTTAGCTCCACCATTCAGCTACAGCAGTTTAGCCCCACCATTCAGTCTACAGCAGTTTAGCTCCACCATTCAGCTACAGCAGTTTAGCTCCACCATTCAGCTACAGCAGTTTAGCCCCACCATTCAGTCTACAGCAGTTTAGCTCCACCATTCAGCTACAGCAGTTTAGCTCCACCATTCAGCCTACAGCAGTTTAGCTCCACCATTCAGCTACAGCAGTTTAGCCCCACCATTCAGTCTACAGCAGTTTAGCTCCACCATTCAGCTACAGCAGTTTAGCTCCACCATTCAGCTACAGCAGTTTAGCTCCACCATTCAGCTACAGCAGTTTAGCTCCACCATTCAGCTACAGCAGTTTAGCTCCACCATTCAGCTACAGCAGTTTAGCCCCACCCATTCAGCCTACAGCTGTTTAGCCCCCCATTCAGCCTACAGCAGTTTAGCTCCACCCATCCAACCTACATCAGTTTAGCTCCACCCATTCAGCCTACAGCAGTTTAGCTCCACCCATCAACCTACATCAGTTTAGCTCCTCCCATTCAGCCTACAGCAGTTTAGCTCCACCCATCCAACCTACATCAGTTTAGCTCCACCATTCAGCCTCCAGCAGTTTAGCTCCACCCATCCAACCTACATCAGTTTAGCCCCCCTCATTCAGCTACAGCAGTTTAGCCCCACCCATTCAGCCTCCAGCAGTTTAGCCCCCATTCAGCCTCCAGCAGTTTAGCTCCACCATTCAGCTACAGCAGTTTAGCCCCGCCCATTCAGCCTACAGCAGTTTAGCCCCACCCATCCAACCCACATCAGTTTAGCCCCACCCACTCAGTCTACAGCAGTTTAGCCCCGCCCATTCAGCCTACAGCAGTTAGCCCACCTCATTCAGCCTCCAGCAATTTAGCTCCACCCATTCAGCCTCCAGCAGTTTAGCTCCACCCATTCAGCCTCCAGCAGTTTAGCTCCACCCATTCAGCCTACAGCAGTTTAGCTCCACCCATTCCTGTTGCAGTGTTATGGAGTGTTGTTCCTGCAGACGGTCTGTTGTAGAGTTATTGGGGTGGAAGTTGTGCTGTTCCTGGCTGTCAGGAAGCAGCTGAATAACTGCCACTTTCTAAATATCTACACACGGCTAAAGCTTATTTTCTCAACCCATGGCCCTGAGGATTTCAGTCCCAAGTTAACAGGTCTTGACTGCTGGATAGCCAATCAGAACAGAGCTCATTTACATATATCAGTCCTAAGGGCATGGAATCAGCCTGTTTAATTCTAAAGGATAAAGAGAGGTTGAAAAGTAATCATGTGAAAATGAATTACAGCTGTTTTTGATATATAAAGTCACACAAACTTGAAAAGTGGACTTCAGGGGAAGAAAAAACAAGGAATAAATAGAATATATGCTCTTTAAGGGCTTAATAATGAGCTGATAAATTGAATCAAGTGTGTTAAAGCAGGAAAATTAAGAATATGTATAGTATCAGGTCCCTCAGGGCTGGAATGAAAACCACCGGTGTGTGTGTGGAAATGCAGTAGTTAAGCAGAGCCGTCTTTGAGCATGCATGTTTATGTGAGTGTGGTGTTATATTGTGAGTATTTTGTTAATATGCTGACAATATTTGAACTTAGAAGTGATTTAATGTCACAAATTTAAGAGCAAATATCCATTATATTGTACTATGATGAGTAGCATAAAATATATTCACTCTTGAAAGTAAAGGTACCAAAAAAGGGTGTTTAAGGGTGATAAGAACAACTTTTGCAAGGAACATTTCCATGGATGGTTCTTTAAGGAACCAGATTTGTAAGTGTGAGAAACCTTCAGAAAGTTTAAAGAACCTCCAAATAACGTAGAAGTTCTGTACCAATGAAATGTTTTCTCTAGAGCCATTTAGGAAGCTTTTTTAAGAGTGAAGACAAATACAAAGATACATGAGATATTACTTGAGTAAATGACCATAATAATGTCATGATATTGTGTAAAATATACAAGACAAGTAGGCAGACAGTTATTACTTGAGCATTCTGTGTGTGCATGCGTTTCTGTGTGTATGGATAGTTCTGTGCAGTCGTGTTGTTGAAGACTATTTTTTTGGGCAGTAACTGTGATTTTCTCAGTACAAACGCAGTCTAACATTATAATAAATACAGTAAAACGTAACAAGAATGTGTTGTTTTCAGTAAAGTTATGAATATGTAGGATACAACACAGGTTTGGTTCATTACTTCTCGCTGCTCTCCAGCTGTCTCATTTTTGTTCGACCAACCGATTTAATTTAATGAAGGATGGATTAGATCATTTAGCTATTGCATGGTAACTGAAAACCCTGGACTTTTTTGGGGAGAGCTTTTTAAACTATCTGCATTAAAAACTGGTTAAGATGTAAGCGCAGCGGTTCAGAGAGGTTTGGTGTGAAATGCTCTGTTCTAGAGAAACTTACAGAGTCAGAATTGTTCACAGTGGTGATAGGAACCAGACGTCCACCTCTAAAAGTTCCCTCACAGAAATGGTTATGAATTCACTGCCTGATGACTGAGACACTGTTTTATGATAGTTTAGAGAACTTAAACTCCATTCATGGTGGAGGGATACTTTATATGCAGGGCGTTTTGAGGCAAAATAGTCCCCAAAGAAAACTTATTATTTCAGATTTTCCACTATTTTGCATCATCAACATTCCATATAAGCTCAGAAGAGTCGTGTAGGTTCACTGGTGGTTCTGGATAGTAAATGAAATGTGTATATCTGTGTTGTAGTCATGGCGACGCCTGGTTCCTATCACCACCACTGTAAAGACATCTGAACCATTTCACACCAAACCACTCTGAATCTCTCTGTGTACACCTCACACACTGCATTATGGGGGATTTTTTGAAAAAAGCAGTTTGATTCTCCTTAAACCTGTTTATGTATCTGTGTTTGTTCTAATGTTAGCATTAATTACTAACGTGCTGCCCAGATAAATGGCTTTACAGTTAATTTTCTCAGATAGACTAAGACTTTTTCACAGTCCTGTGTGTGTCTGTAGTGTGTTTATATAGTGTGTGTGTTGCATGTTTAGCGTGTTTAGCGTATGAGTCCTGCTCTGAATCTTCTTCTCTTCCCGTCTCTGTGTAGATTCTCAGTCTTCTAATGTTGAGGGTCTGAAGAAGAGGATTGTATTTCAAGTCACACTAAGTAATCACCTTAAATGCATGGAGGCTTTTCAAAAGATCAGGCCGAACTATACAGTTACCAGGACTTGCTAGCATGCGGCTCGCTAGCGTGGCAGTGGCTAACACTAAATCTCTATGGCTCTGAATTCTGAGGAGCTTGCACGGCTTTGGGGGCTGACCGGTCTCTTTATTCCTATTTCTTTGTTTAATTTATTTATTTCTTTAATTTTTTGGAGTCTCATCAAAAGTCTCCTTTGATGAGAAGATATGTGCGGATTATTGGCTTCTGGCGCCACGGAGGTTTTCGTTTTCCTTGTGGTTTTTTTTTGGTTTGTTTGTTTTCCTTTTGTAGAGGTTAACAGCTGTTCCTGCTCTGGTTCTGTTGTTTAGTTGGGTTTTTGTTGTCTGTTTCAGATAAAGTGGACGAAGTAGCACCGGCCCAGAAGGCCGGGAGGGACAACACCTCAGTGGACATGAGGGTGGCCACCATAAAGCCCCGGCCGTCCAGTCGCTGCATAGCAACTCCCACAGATTTCAATGTGAGCGTCTCTTCTTCTACACTTTTAAAAATGATGTTTCTTCTTCTAAAATGGTTGTATATAGAACCATGAATACTCAAAGAACCCTTTTTGTGATTAGTGGGTTCTTTGCATCTTTACAGGGTTCTTGAGATTGATGGAGAATGTGTTTTATATGGTTCTGTATAGAACCTATTTGACAAGGGTTCTATATAAAACCAAAAAGGGTTCTTCTATTGGTACGATGTTAGGCCTGTAACAATAGAAGAACACTTCTTGTATATAGAACTGTTTTCTTTATCAAAGAACCCTTGAAGAACCATCTTGTTTAAGTGTGTATGAGCGGTCAGGTCCCACTGGGTTCAGATAAATATGTGTATATGTGTGTCTGAACATCTGTACTTACCCTGATTCCTTATATTTCCCTGCAGTCCATGTACGAGCGGCAGGGTGTAGCTGTCGTCCCACCCACTGTTCCTGGCGGCCCCCAGGGGGCGTACCTGGGAGTACCGAAGGGCACAATGAGGAGACAGAAGTCCATCGGTAAGAAAAACAGCCTGGAAAGATCTGCCAGTCTGACAATGGAAACGCATCCCAGTGTGGTGAACCGACAGGAGTAAAGGAGGAGTCACTAAATAGACTTGATTATGTGGTCTCTGACTCTGTGTGACTCACTGTTCTCTATAAACATGAACTAAAGTACATTAGCATAGCTAAACACAGAAGCAGCATCTAGAAGCCTGAATTTTGTCTGTACTTCAGGCCAGTGTTTATAGATAAGAGTGTGCCGTACAATTTCAGATATTTTATTGAACACATAATCAGGATATGTATGTTTGTAAATATACCTGAGGTATGTATGTTACTCTTATTTTCTTGTTGAGGAAATATGATCGAGGCAACATGGGAACATAGAGCTACGTCCTATTAAATTACAATGAGGAAACATAGGACCCTGGGAATATAGGATCCTTGGAATACAGGAACTCTGCTGTATAGGATCCTGGGAATATAGAACCCAGGGAATGTAGAACCCTGGGAACACAGGTTTCAGGGAATATAGGATCCGGGGGAATATAGGATCCTAGAAATATAGGGCCTGGGAATATTGGTTCCTGGGGATATAGGGTCCAGGGAATATAAGATCCTGGAAATATAGTTCCCTGGGAATACACGGTCCTGGAAAATCTAGGTTCCAAGGAATATAACGTCTGAGGATATAGGATCCTGGAAATTTAGGGACCTGGGAATATAGGTCTCTGGAAATATAGGTTCCAAGGAATATAGTGGCTGGGGAATATAGGATTCTGGAGATAGAGGGCCCTGGGAATATAGGTATTTGGGAATATAGGGCCCTGAGAATATATGTTCCTGGGAATATAGTGTATGGAGAATATAGAATCCTAGAAAAATAGATCCCTGGGAATACAGGGCCCTAGGAATATAGTTTCCAAGAAATATAGCATCTGGGGAATATAGGATCCTGGAAATAGAGGGCCCTGGGAATATAGGGCCCGGGGTATATAGTTCCCGAAGAATATAGGATTCTAGAAATACATGTCCTTGTGAATACAGGTCCCTAGGAATTAAGTGTCCGGGGAATATAGGATCCTGGAAATATAAGGCCCTGGAAATATAGGGTCCTAGGAATATAAGAACTCTGCAGTATGTATGTAGAACCCTGGGAATATAAGACCACATTTGGGGTAAAAGGGTGGGAAAACTGGGTAAATTTGACTTTTCCTTTAAATCGCTACTTGTATCTTCTGTTTCCTGCTTTTGACTCACTGTAAAGGGTAATACTGCACTCAGACTTCTGCTGAATGATAAAATTAGCCTGAGGAACTTTATAGATTAAGAAGCTCACTGCGTTCTCTGTGAGAATCATTCAAGACTTTAAAACATTCCTGACTCATCCAAGCTAATTATAGTATTTCACAGTTTTATTTCCGATAGCTTTAAGACTCGCCTGGTCTATATACAGAGTCATTGACGTGGTTTCTTCATGACTCGGTTTCTTTTACTGAGCAGAAGAGTCTTATTTTAACTTCCAGATCTATTTATATGTTTTACGTGATGGCTATTCCCAGGGTCGATTACGCTTTCATCGCTCAGCCGGCTCCGTCTCGCCAGCTGAACAGAGTTCATTAAGTTCGATTATCGTTAAATTAGGCCGATCTGCTTGCCACTCCAGATTCCTTTGATGGAACCATTAGAACTAATTACACATTCTGGAGAAGAAATGGCACAATCAGCAAGTGCATATTAATAAATGGTAATATTATTCATGGTCCCTCGAGTTCTCCTCGCCTTTCTGACCATATGGCCCGAAACAGGGGGTTATGGGATTGACGCTGCCCTTTCTGTTCATCGAAACTCTCCACTCTGATTGAGTCCTGCTGAGCTGAGAGTTTATCATGGAGCTGCACAGCTTACTGATGTTCTCCGGCTGGCTGGAACGAGGAAAGGAGCTGACAGACTGCAAGATACAGTAGCAGACGGATAATCATAAAAGGATTTCCCTTTTTTTTTACTATTTTCCACATTTTAGAGTCACAGTAAAAACACCAAAACTATGCAATAACACATACAGAAATACACCGATCAGGCATAACATTCTGACCACCGCCTTGTTTCTACGCTCATTGTCCATTTTATCAGCTCCACTTACTATATAGGTGCACTTTGTAGTTCTACAGTTACAGACTGTAGTCCATCTGTTTCTCTGATACTTTGTTAGCCCCCTTTTACCCTGTTCTTCAGTGGTCAGGACCCCCATGGACCCTCACAGAGCAGGTACTATTTGGGTGGTGGATCATTCTCAGCACTGCAGTAACACTGACGTGGTGGTGGTGTGTTAGTGTGTGTTGTGCTTGTCCGAGTGGATCAGACACAGCAGTGCTGCTGGAGTTTTTAAACACCTCAGTGTCACTGCTGGACTGAGAATAGTCCACCAACCAAAAATATCCAGCCAACAGCGTCCTGTGGGCAGGTCGGGGCAGCGTCCTGTGACCACTGGTGAAGGACTAGAGGATGACCAACACAAACTGTGCAGCAGCAGATGAGCTATCGTCTCTGGCTTTACATCTACAAGGTGGACCGACAAGGAAGGAGTATCTAATAGAGTGGACAGTGAGTGGACACAGTGTTTAAAAACTCCAGCAGCACTGCTGTGTCTGATCCACTCAGACCAGCACCACACACACTAACACACCACCACCACATCAGTGTTACTGCAGTGCTGACAATGTTGTTTTATATGTTCTTCACAGAAAATGAGCAAAGGTCAAGAAATCTGAGGCTGAAATAATAATAAATCACATAATTTTTTCTTTTGGTAAACATTGAAAATGGGTCCCACAGACCTGAACACCACACAAGGGTTGATAGGAATATTAAAATACATCCGTCATTGTTTCCAAACTTTTGAACAGTAGTGTAAATACGATTATGTAAAGCATACATTCAGCCAGCTGTGCCAGTATTACAAACCACTGGCATAATTGTGGCCCAATCAGTGATGCCTGTTTAGATCACTCTTACGCTGCACTGAAATACAGTAACAGTGTTAGTTCTTTGGCTAGAACGGCACTGATTAAACAACTGTACATTAATGTTAATTAACTAGTGTTATTAGAACTGGCTAAAGACTGAGAACTGGCTGTTATTAACAGCCAGTATTTATTTGGAGCTATGAAGAGCCTTTGCTGCAGATTTAAGAACACGCATTATAGTCATTAAACTTCATTATCAGTTTGCTTTGTACTTACATTTATGGGTCCCAGCACAAATGAATCTACAGTCAGCAATGATAGTGTAAAACTGTCAAAACATTTTACTGATTACAGCTAAATAACAACATACATTGCCATTATTTTGATATTTAGTCAATCTAAAAATGAAATGGTTGAAGGAATGGTCAAGGTAGACAGGGAAATAAGGACACGAGTTGCTAGCTAAACAAGGTAAGCATTTAAGGGTTAAACAGTCTTTGCTGAAGACATACTTGTGAAAACAGCTTGTACAAACGTCTTGCCAGCATCTGAGGTGCCCAAATAATATGTAACCTGTTTGTCTTGCTTAGGAATTACGGAAGAAGAGAAGCAGTTCCTGACCCCTCCATTGCTGAAGTTCACTCGGAGCCTCTCTATGCCTGACACATCGGAAGACATCCCGCCTCCACCAGGTGTCTCCCCTCCATCGCCGCCTTTCAACCCCAGCGCCCCTGTCGGACAAGGCTACGGCCCCGGCCGCTGCCAGCCTGGCTTCGGCCAGCCTTCAGCAGGTAGAGGGTTTGGCAACGCCGGCACAGGCACCATCCGTAGAGACCGGGTCGGGTTCCAGCGTCAGAACTCAGATCAATACGACCCTCAGAACTCTCAACAGAATGCCCGCAATCTGAATAGGGCTTCCGTGCCTGAGAACCCATACTCAGAGGTTGGCAACAAGGCGCTTTATGTCCCAGCTAAACCGGCTAGGCGGAAGGGCATGTTGGTCAAGCAGCCGAATGTGGAGGACAGTCCAGAAAAAACCTGCTCCATCCCCATCCCCACCATCATTGTCAAAGAGCCGTCCACCAGCAGCAGTGGCAAAAGCAGCCAAGGTAGCAGCATGGAGATTGAGACAAGCACCCCTGAGCACTCAGGTGGCCAGCTGCGACCTGAAGACGGCCTCAGTATCAGCAACCCATTTGCGGCTGCTATTGCTGGGGCGGTTCGTGACCGGGAGAAGCGGCTGGAGGCTCGTAGGAATTCACCAGCCTTTCTGTCCACAGATTTAGGAGATGAAGATTTGCCCACTCCTGTCCCTCGCTTGCGGCAGTCAAAGTCCATAGACGAGGGCATGTTTGGAAACGATGAGGGACTGCGGACATTTATGGCACCACCAGCTTCACTGCTGAATGCAGCACAAGGAAGTGGAAGTGATAGTGGCAATAGTGGAGGTAGTGGCAGTGGTGGAAACGTGACGGACTTTAACACCCCTGAACCCACAATTGTGCGTGAACCTCTTAACACACGTACAAGGAACTGCCCTGATCTAGACAGTCCTGTCAGCCTCCCAGCATCGGTGAAGACCTACAGCTCCAATGGTGGAGGCTACCTACATCCGGTCACAGGTAAGGCTCTGGACCCCAGTTCCCCTCTAGCCCTGGCCTTAGCTGCCCGGGACAGAGCAATGAAAGAGCAAGTGCAGCCTCCTCCACCTCCACCAAAGGGGGAGTCCCACAAACCAGACCTCAACCAGCCCCTCTTCATCGACACCAAGCTCCGCTCAGGCATCGAGGCCAACCTGGCCCGGTCTGCGGGTCGAGGTGGTCTGCGAAGACAGATGACGGAGTCTAAATATGAAGCAGATGGCACAAAAGACGACAAGCAGGCAGAGGAGAAGAAGAACATGCTGATTGACATTGTGGACACATCACAGCAGAAGTCAGCAGGGCTGCTGATGGTCCACACAGTAGACGGTGTAAAGCCCAAAGAAAATAGCACAAGTGACGGAGGGAAGCAGGAGGGGGCACCACGACAAGACAGTGTACCCACAGAACCGAGAGATTCAGGTACCAAACCCACAGTGCCCAATTCTCAGCCTGCTCCACACCGAACAAAAAGCATCACAGTAGGTGGCTCGATGGATGAACCCATCAAACTGCCTTTCCGCATCCCCCCTCCACCTTTGGCCTCGGTGGATATTGATGAGGAATTTGTGTTTGCCGAACCTTTACCTCCTCCCTTGGAGTTTGCAAACAGCATTGACATCCCTGAGGACCAGTTAGCAGAGATTCTGAAGCAGAGGAAAAACAGTATCCCAGGAGGACCCTTGCCTCCATACCATCCTCATGCACCTCCGCAAATCAGTGCAGAACATAAGCGTCCAATTGGGATTTCAAACTGCATGCCCCCTCCTAGTTACCCCCCGCCACCTCCTGAGAGCTTTGAGCCAGTCACGGACTCTGGAATCGAAGAAGTGGACAGCAGAAGTAGCGGAGACCCCCACCTAGAGACCACTAGCACCATCTCAACCGTGTCCAGCATTTCAACACTGTCGTCAGAAGGTGGTGAAGCACTGGACACTTGCACAGTCTATGCAGACGGTCAGGCATTCCTGGTGGATCGGCCTCCAGTGCCGCCCAAGCCAAAAATGAAGCCCATCATCAACAAAAGCAATGCACTTTACAGGGATCCCTTGATCGAGGAAAGTCCCGAATCCTTCAGTCAACCTCCACCTGCCCCACCTCCGCCTCCAGATGGTGCTGCCCAGTCAGAACTGCCCAAAACACCCACTCAGAGAAGCTCCAAACTTTGGGGAGACCCTCCCGAGCTCCGGAGCCCACCCTCATCAAATCCGGATCCTAAGGCCAATGTGATCAGTGAGCTGAGCTCCATCCTGCAGCACATGAACCGGGACAAATCACCCAAACAAGGAGACTCACTTGACTCTCCAACAGGACCCAGAAGCTTTGCAACCAGGTGAGCGACCACTATCTACTAAAATACGGTACCAGTCAAAAGTTTGGACACACTATATACTCATCAAAAGGTAGATCGAAAGCAGACAAAAGGTGTTTAAATCAAAACTGTTCCTCAAAATTCCTTTCCCTTTGCTTTGATATACAAAGTTCACGCTTCAGTATGGCTTCTACTGTTTTACTCCATGCAACATACTTTTGTCCATTTTAGAAACTCTGTTTTTATACCTTCCATTGCTTGTTAACTACAGTAGCCTTTTAGCGCAAAACTAAAGAAGCAAAGCCAAAGGTGTGTCCAAATTTTGACTGGTACTTCAGCAGCTTAATAAGGTTTATTATATATGTGCTGTTTTGCTACATCATGTTGAACGGAGGCGAGTACGTGCAGCGCTTCTAATTCTTTAATTTGTTTAATCCTTGACGAGAACACTGGACTCATTGCTCAGATTTAAAGTAATCCACTTGAGTGCTTTCAGGAATGAGTGCAAATGGGTCTGAGTTAAACTAAATACTCTGTAGAGGCATTTACTTGGATGGAAAGGAGAATGAGAAAGGATGGAAATGTTCTTTTCACTTTTTTGCGGCAGACTGTGCGAGTGTTCTTGTGAACAGATAAATGAGCCACTGAGGGATTTTACTGGATTTTGTTCTCACCACCAGAAGAGTTACTCAGTGTGCCTTGGGACGTGATGCAGAAAAAGGCATCGGGAACACAAAACTGTTGTGTTCTTCAAGGAGCGAAAAGAAAACCTCAAAAAACTGATAACCCTTAAGGCCTTTACTCAACGAGCGTGGTGTCTGCAGACATTGATAAGGTCATTTGATTGCGTGTAGAACTGGTGATGTTTCGCAAACCAAATGTGATTGTTGTAATTGTGAAAACACTATATACGTTTTTTGGACCTTTGCGCAAGCTTTATCAGGTTGCATGATCTTGCTCGACCAATCACTGTTGTCTCATGTGGCAGCAAATTGAAGCATCCTTATGGACAACTTTGGGGGGCTGAGCTAGAGGGTCTACCACCCGGCATGAAATAAAAAGAAAAATCAAGGGGAAGCCAGAGATCTCATGCTGAATGTGAATGAATGAAGACTGTGCAGAGCCAACAGGGACGTTTTTATAAAGAAATCTAGACACTGTATAATAGGGCTGCACGATATATGATATTTTATCGTTATTGCGATATGAGTTTCCGCGATAAGCACTTCGTTAGAGCAGCGATGACAGAACAGATATAATGACCACATACACACAGCGCCAGACAGACGTCATTACATTACAGCATAAACCGTTACAGGCCTGTATCTCTGCGCTGAGCCTGAACCTGCTCTTCCACGCGGGAGACGAGGAACCCTTAGCGAGGGTCTGCTTTTGGGTCTTGGTTTTACTCATTGGTTCTTCCTCATGCTCTTGTGCAGTTCTTCTTTGTGAGTCTTGGTTCCTCTCAGCTGATCTCCCTCCTGCACTTATAAAGTTCTTCCTTTTGAGTCTTGGTTCTTCTCAGTGGTTCTTCCTCATGCTCTTAAGGAGGTTCTCCTTTTGAGTTATGGTTCCTCCTAGTGGTTCTTCCTCATGCTTTTAGGGAGGTTCTCCTTTTGAGTCTTGGTTCCTCTCAGTTGTTCTTCTGCATGCTCTTTGTTTTGAGTCTTGGTTCTTCTCAGTGATTCTTCCTCATGCTCTTATGAAGTTCTTCCTTCTCAGTCTTGCTTTCTCTCCGTTGTTCCTTCTCATGCTCTTAGGAAGGTGTTCCTTTTGAGTCTTGGTTCCTCTCAGTGGTTCCATCCTCATGCTCTTAGGAAGGTCTTCCTTTTGACCCTTGGTTCTTCTCCACGGTTCTTTCCTCATGCTCCTTTTGAGTCTTGGTTTCTCTTGGAAGTTCTTCCTCATGCTCTGGGAGGTTCTTTTTTGAATCTTGTTCGTCTCAGTTGTTGTTCCACCTGCTTTTAGAAAGTTCTTCATTTTGAGTCTTGGTTCCTCTCAGACGTTCCTCCTTGTGCTCTTAGGGAGGTTATCTTTTTGAGTCTTGTTTTCTATCAGTTGTTCTTCCTCATGCTCTTAGGAAGTTCTTCCTTCTGAGTCTTGGTTCCTCTCAGCGGTTCTTCCTCCTGCTCTTAGAACATTTTACTGCCACTGTTTATTTTTAAGCAAGTCGCTAATAGAAGTTGTCCCTGCTGCGGACTGTTTGCAGCACTTCGCAGTGTTTTTGAGCAGCAGAGAAGCAGCGCTATGGAAAATGTATGTGTGCAGCCACAACTTGACCCCACACCTGAGACCCTCTCAGCTCCTGCTTTTTTCCATGGCCCTTCCTCTTACATAAGGCGAGGGCATAAAGACGGTGAATTATTCACAGTGTACATGCATTTTACATAAAGATATCCAGCCTAAAGCGCTGAGCTGCCGAGGAGAGTGAGAGATTATCAGCGCTTCCTCTTGTTCACTCTCTCTCTCTCTCTTTCACTGTCTCTCTCTCTCTCTCTCTTTCACTGTCTCTCTCTCTCTCTGTCTCTGTCTCTCTCTCTCTGTCTCTCTCTTCTCTCTCACTGTCTCTCTCTCTCTCTCTCTCTCTCTCTCTCTCTCTCTCTCTCTCTCTCTCAGTTTGTCGCTCAGTGAGCTGTGATAACATTTACGCAGCTGAAAGCCATTATGGACACAGAATAAAATGATTTGTAAATGGCCAAATAATCATCTACTACAAATCAGGACGGCAGCACTGGTAGCATAAATCAAGCAAACCAAACGAAGCGTACGCACCACAAATGTGTCATTTGTAACTTATCCCTATGAATATGTAATTTTATTTTTAAGAAGGAACGGTCCTCAGGAGTTAGTTGAAGTTTCCCACTTCTCTCTTACAAAGAAATAAGAAATTAAGAAATAAGAATTTCTCTTTCTTATTTTTAATTTTTTAAGTTAAGGCATTAACATTTGTGGAAAAAATGATATTTTTAAATAGATTGCTGCAGAAGTTATATTCACTTCTTTTCTCTTAAAAAATCAACAAAATATGTTTTTTTTCCAACAAGTTCCACTATTACCTTACAGACAGTTACTAACCACAGAAATACAGGCGTTCGTATCACTGCAGCCACCGCAGAAAGGTGTCTCACTTTATCTTTGTAATAGTTGCCAAGATAGAAATTGGAGGATGAGTCCAGAACTGTTGGAGAACCAAACACACAACAATGTGGAGTCCAAACTAAATAAAGGAAATAAATGCTTCGTGGAAAAATTCCTTCACAGCTATCAGAGCACAGTAACGTCAGCTAACATCTACAGAGTGATAAACAGCTTGCTATCAATAAAATAGTTGGCAAAAAGCTAAATGCACACACCAGCAGGGGGCGCGCCAGGACATCAGGGTCTGTAGCACCACTGTAGACGTTTTACACAAACACCAACTCCAGTGAACGAACACCTGCTCCCCACTGAGCTCTCGCTCTCTCAGATACCGACAGCTTTGGAGAGAAAATGAAAACTGTTCCTCTGAAAGCGGCTGCAGCAGCGACTTTAAAGCACATTAACATTAACGTTAGTCAGCGGCAGTGCAGGGTGACACAGGGCGTCTTCTCTGTAGTATGAATCGTTGTTATTGTCGTTGCTGTAGCAGAAGCAGTGTTACCCTGCAACAACTACTTCCAGTAGAAGAAACATGGAATTGTGAAAAGGGCCTATAAGCCACGAGGAGCTGTGCATTACAGTCATTTTTACCTGATACCTGTAATAAAATCACTGTAGTGCAAATGGCTTATTGCTTTTAAGTTCAGTCCGCAGCACAGCGGCAGTTCATTACGGGATAACAAAGCGAAACCCATCCATCAAAGGCAGTAAAGCGTTTTTTTTTTTTTACATTGAGTTTAAAACTCATTTTTCAAGTCAAGAGGCTTTTATTGTCATTCCATCTATGTACAAGTACACAGTGGAGTGAGATTAGGTTCCTCCAGGGCCAACATGGTGCAACATGAAACAGAATAAGCAGTACAAAGTGCAGCGTGCAGACGTGAGTGTGCGAAAAACTTAGACTAGAAACAATAATAAATACAAAAAATAAAACAGACATTAGACAGTAAACAGACCGGACAGTGCAGCACCGACACAGCGCTCATTCCTGAGCATGAGGCAGGGTTGTGAAATAAGGTGCAAAGATTATTTAACATGCTGTGATCTGTGAGTAAACGCAGTTAGATAACATACGTCAGTACAGCAGTTCCTGTGGTTTAAAAGTGTATTAAACGATGCATTTGAGTGTTTTACATTTAAGTGATATATTTCAGTTAATCTGTTCAGCGTATCCCATTAGAAGTGCACTCATTAGTGTAGTAGCTGAAGTGCAGAAGTGTGTGGTTTGGGACGCGGCGTTAGATCAGCTAGTGAGACGCATTCAACAGCTGCTCTGCTGTGCTGCTCGTTAGCTGCTCATTAAACAGTTCAATGAGAAAGTTTGAGTGGGTTTGTTGATTAAGGAGCTTTTATTAAGGTAAATTAATACATTTATTAAGGTATATTAAAACATTTATTAAGGTAAATGAATGCATTTATTGGGGTAAGCTGATGTTGGCTTCTTATTTAGAGCTTCTTGTCTGAAATTTGTTATACGCTAAAGGCACCTCAGTGTAACTGCAGCACCATTTAAGGTGGAACAGAAAATTTGAATAACAGGCTGGTGAACAAAAAACTAAATACAGCTTTATATATATATATATACACATATGTGTGTGATTTAAGATATTCAGCAGTTTAGTGACTGCTAAGTGTTTTATCATGAGTTTGAATGCAGTTCAGCCATTCAGATTTCAGTTTAGTCAGTTTATAATTATTAATATGTGACGTGGAACTTCAGTGATGCATAAAAATGCCTGCCTTCCTAAAAATATTTTTTAATAATCATGTTTTCTCCTGCAGTAAAAAACACATGCACTCTGTTAATGATGAATCTTGAATTAATGTATTTAAGCTTACGAAACCCTTATTTTCAGCTTTCTGTCTCTAAAACAAGGCTTTTATCGTGGACTGTTTGTCAGGGCGTAGCAGAGAGGTTGTGTTCTGTCTTTGCCTGCAGGCTGTTACAGTTAAAGCTGTTCTTTTTCCCGTCATTTGGCTCTCTGTTGCGTTTTCCCAGCCAGCTGCTTGTGTGATGATGCAATTAAGATTAAATTAATCACTTTTATGATAAATTAGCAGCGTAATTAGGGAAGAGAAAGACAGTTGCTGACAATACTGAAAGCCTAATCTCAGCGCGAATCGGGAGGAGATGAGATCGCGGCCGGTTCGCAGTTTGATTGTGTTCAGTCTTGTGGGTGGAATAAGTGAAATAAGCAGCAAGTCAGATAAAGGTTTAACCCGGAGAAGCCACAGTTACTGCTGCTGATAAAAGCGTGCTGTGCTTTGGTGTTAATTGTTTTGGTTCATGGAAAAAAGTGGAGAAATTGTGTGGAAACTTTCCCTCCATTCACTGTTAGAAATAAAGGTTCTGTTCAGGTACATTTTTCATTCTTCAAGGTACAAACAGTGTAAATGTTCCCTCAAAGGTACAACAGTGGTTTTAAGGTCTGATTGTGAACCTTAAATAAGTTTTTCCAGGTGAAAAGTATTTGTACATTTTCATAACCGAATGTTTTAAAACAGAACAATAAAATAAAAAGGCTGGAGACGAGACGGGGTGTGTGGAGTCAGTACAGTTAATTAATTAAGTGACCCTTATTATCCCACAGCGGGGAAATTTCACCTCCACATTTAACCCATCCCTGCAGTAAAACACCACATACACACTAGTGAACACACACTAGGGGGCAGTGAGCACACTTGCCCGGAGCGGTGGGCAGCCCTATCCACGGTGCCCGGGGAGCAGTTGGGGGTTGGGTGCTTGATCAAGGGCACCTCAGTCATGTCCTGTCGGCTCAGGGATCAAATCGGCGACCTTCCGGTCACAGGGCTGGTTCCCTAACGTCCAGCCCACAACTGACCCCAACTTAGAAACTTAGAAAATATAATTTCAATGGATTATGGTACAATTATATCCAAATATAGCAGCACTGCTGTGTCTGATCCACTCAGACCAGCGCAACACACACTAACACACCACCACCACGTCAGTGTTACTGCAGTGCTGAGAATGATCCACCACCCAAATAGTACCTGCTCTGTGAGGGTCCATGGGGGTCCTGACCACTGAAGAACAGGGTAAAAGGGGGCTAACAAAGTATCAGAGAAACAGATGGACTACAGTCTGTAACTGTAGAACTACAAAGTGCACCTATATAGTAAGTGGAGCTGATAAAATGGACAATGAGCGTAGAAACAAGGAGGTGGTCATAATGTTGTGCCTGATCGGCTGGGGTTCAACCCCAGTGACAAGAGGGGAACTGCCCCAGTGACAGTTTAGTACCTTTATTTATAAAAGTGGACCACCTTGGTGTTTAATGAAGATATTTTATCATGATTCGAATTTGATGGAAAGTTACTGTTTTACATTCAGACATTCTTTCAGAAAACGAAAGCCACTTCATAGCTGGCTTAATTCATTTTTGGTGATTCAGAGCAAATTTAGCTTCACTCAAGCACATCAGATCTGTCCGTTTATTGTTTGTTATTGTTTTATTTTATAGTGGATTCTTTTACTCATATTGCTGTACTCTTTTGCCAGTTAACCATTAATCTTAAAGCGATGAAGGTTTCTGATTTATGTGCTGTTAAACATGAAAACAGTCGGCTGGACAGCTTGAACAGCATTAATCAGACTTCAAACACTCACAGATATTAGTTTTCATATAACCAGATGTGCTGTTAAGTTTTAAACCTTTATTTCAAGAAGAGAAAAGGAGAAAAAAGAGCTGATATTCTTGTCTGAAGCTGAGTTGGAGGCAGTTTTGTTGTCAGTGGTTCCTTAAGTGGTCTTAAGGCTCAGTTGTTTACTTTAAATGAGTTTTAAAGGTACATTTTCAATCAATGTAGTTTTTTTAAAGTTGAATAGAATTTGTTAATTTACTTAATACCACATGCAGTATTTTTTTAAAGTAGATCTGATGAGCCACTTTTTACAGTGTGTGTATGAATATACACACACACATATATAGATCACTGCTGTCGGGACAAAACCTCGTATCTCCAAAATGGTAACTTTATAGGAGAACGAAAAAACATACTTTACTTTTAATGTAAGTCAATGAAACCAGACTAAAAAATATAAAATATGCCATAACTTTTGCACAGGCCATGTTTTATGTTATGTTACAATTTTTTTCTCAATATGGTAAATTAAGTAAATAAACAGTGAGTATATTTACATGCACTTAATAATCTGATAACTACAGAAAATCAGATTTTATCAGTAATCTGTTCACTGCGTTTACATGTACTTGGGAAATCAGATAATGGGGAAACTGTGGAAAACTTAGACAGTGATCAGATTTCTGCTTTGCATCCTGCCAAAACACTCCGAGAATACGACGTGAGGTAAAAATAAAGTAAAGCTCAGACGCTGTGTTGTTTTTTTTGTTTTTTGTTGTTTTTTTTTTAAGTCGTTTTTCCAGAAAATATGAATATACATCACCTAGAAGATGAAGAATATTTAAATCCTTTATTTGGTCGAGCGTGTAGTCAGTTTCAGCATCATTCCAAAAGTGTTGTGCTGCATCTCGCAGGTGCTGTGTTAAACGCTGCTCGCTGTTTCTGGGACGGCGCTCCGATTTCACAAATGCACAGACTGAAACGAAAGAAATCAGAGTAAGAGTTTACGCGCACTGAAAAACCCTATAACTGCACACTGTAAAACCTGACGAGTTAAGTCAACTCAAATGATTTGAGGAAGCTGATTACCTCAAATGGCTTAAATTCAATAACTCAAATCATTTGACCATACGCAATTACCTGAACTGAGTATGAACAAAACATATGTTTATTGCTGTGTACACTTAAATTGAGTAAATTGTACTCACTCCATTTGTTTTGTTGATATTAAAATGATTGAGTATTTGCGACTTATGTTTAAGCTGTTCTAACTCCATACAATTAAGTAACTGTAAATTAAATTCACTGCTAGTTTGAATTTAGGCTGGGGGGAATGACAACACACAGATGGTGAAGAGACACGCCCAATATGTAAATATATGGTAATAAGAGCCAATAGGAATGTGAGTTTTACTCAAGAAGGTTTGAATGACCAGACATTTAGCAAGTAAAGCTGAGAGTCTAAACTACATTGTAATAAGTTTATTCAACTCAAAGATCCCGTTTGATGAAAATCATCTAAATAAAGTTATGAAAAAAGCGCAAAAGTCCAAATCATTCAAATGTAAACATTTATTCTGTTTATCACTTTAAGCCACAATAGATTTTCAACAGTCTTTAAAAACAACCCATCATTGGCCTGTTTGTATTTGCATGTAAAGACAATAGTCAATAGTGAATATAATACGTTTAAGTAAAGTTACCTCAACTCAAAATTTAGTTGCTGTCCAACGAAAAACAAGTATCTCCAAAATAGTAACTTTACAGGAGAGGGCAAAAACGTTCTTTGCTTTCATTGTAAGTTAATGGAAAAAGTTTTTATTCTAAGCAATTTTGGACAATTTCTATTGGTCCAATCCTCATTAAATTATCATACAATGTAAATAACAGCTGCTGAGCTCAAATGATGTTGAAAAGAAAAAATCACAAAAAATGATGTGACGATATGCTGAAAAAAACAGTCGTACTCAAAATGATCGAGTTACTGTCTCAACAATTCACTCTTGAGTTAATTTGAATTTTCAGATTAAGTTACTCCAGTATACTTTCTGCAGTATTTAAGTTGTGTTAAATTAATTCTTTCATTAAGATGTGCAGTGAGTTTTACAGTGTGAGCTCAAATCCCGCCTCGGTCAGAGTTCTAGATGTGATCTGATCTAAGAAATCAGATTATGCTGTTTGTACGACCATTGGAATAATCAGATGACTGCAGAAATGCAATAATAGTCGTATTATTGGTGCACATGTAAACACACTCAGTACTTGTGCATTAAAATGTGCAGAAGTGTGTCTCTGTAGAGGATGTGTTCACTTGTTTACACTTAGAAAATCAACAACATACACCGATCAGGCATAACATTCTGACCACCTCCTTGTTTCTGCGCTCATTGTCCATTTTATCAGCTCCACTTACTGTATAGGGTCACTTTGTAGTTCTACAGTTACAGACTGTAGTCCATCTGTTTCTCTGATACTTTGTTAGCCCCCTTTTACCCTGTTCTTCAGTGGTCAGGACCCCCATGGACCCTCACAGAGCAGGTACTACTGAGTACTCCTGACCACTGAAGAACAGGGTAAAAGGGGGCTAACAAAGTATCAGAGAAACAGATGGACTACAGTCTGTAACTGTAGAACTACAAAGTGCACCCATATAGTAAGTGGAGCTGATAAAATGGACGATGAGCATAGAAACAAGGAGGTGGTCAGAATGTTATGCCTGATCCATGTAGGTGTTCAGAGTTTTGCATATGACTGTATGAGATAATTCATCAAACTTGTCATAAATTTTTTACTGAGCATTTCTGATCGTTTAGCATTTGTAATAGTGATGCAGCAAAATGAAAATTTCCTCGGCAGACCTGAAATTCAGGAGTGACAGTGAACTTATTTATTCAGCATTTATTTCAAAATTTGGTTTTCCATCATATTGGCCTTTTAAGATTTCGGAGGATAAACAAGAAAATAGGGAGAATAAGATGCTGTATGTGCTGGAATGTGAGGGAAACAGGAGAATGTGGTGGATGTAAGTGAGAACAGAGTCCGTCTCTCTCTGTCACATCTCAGCCGTAACTGCATCTCTGAATGGAAACGACAACACTGGATTTTACGAGGGCTTTTTTTCCTTCCAAGAGTTCTTCCTCCTTCCTCGAGCTTCGGCGGCCAGCATCGCTTCACCCAGTGAACTAAACGGTTGCCTAGCAACACAGCGAGGGGAGCGGCCTGCAGGCTTGGGTACAGTGTCACTCTCGGCCAGTCGTTTGGGGACGCTAAACTAACGTTGACATACACGAGGGGCTACGGAGAACCAACTGCAGCGTGTGCAGCAGAGACATCAGCAGCAGTGATGTAGTGATGGGTGTCCTCAAAACACAGGGCTTCAGAGAACATTGAAGGTGTTCACAAGAGTCTCGTTAACGTCCTGGGTGACCCGGTCAGGGACAGCGCTAAACACAAGTATTAAAAGGGGACTGACAATGTAAATGTCTGGTACCTTCACTGCAGAAAATGGTGTCTTGTCAAGTAAAATGATCTTAAATCTAGTCAATAAATCTAATATTTCTCCTGTTGAGATTGGTGTAAGATTAATTTAAAATTATTTAACTTATTTCTAGACATTTATTAAGTGCGGTAGAACTCAGGTATGGATGTCTGTGTTACTGTATTAGTGTGGTAGAACTCAGGTATGGATGTCTGTGTTACTGTATTAGTGTGTAGAACTCAGGTATGGATGTCTGTGTTACTGTATTAGTGTGTAGAACTCAGGTATGGATGTCTGTGTTACTGTATTAGTGCAGTAGAACTCAGGTATGGATGTCTGTGTTACTGTATTAGTGTGTAGAACTCAGGTATGGATGTCTGTGTTACTGTATTAGTGTGTAGAACTCAGGTATGGATGTCTGTGTTACTGTATTAGTGCAGTAGAACTCAGGTATGGATGTCTGTGTTACTGTATTAGTGTGTAGAACTCAGGTATGGATGTCTGTGTTACTGTATTAGTGCAGTAGAACTCAGGTATGGATGTCTGTGTTACTGTATTAGTGTGTAGAACTCAGGTATGGATGTCTGTGTTACTGTATTAGTGCAGTAGAACTCAGGTATGGATGTCTGTGTTACTGTATTAGTGTGTAGAACTCAGGTATGGATGTCTGTGTTACTGTATTAGTGTGTAGAACTCAGGTATGGATGTCTGTGTTACTGTATTAGTGTGTAGAACTCAGGTATGGATGTCTGTGTTACTGTATTAGTGTGTAGAACTCAGGTATGGATGTCTGTGTTACTGTATTAGTGTGTAGAACTCAGGTATGGATGTCTGTGTTACTGTATTAGTGCAGTAGAACTCAGGTATGGATGTCTGTGTTACTGTATTAGTGCAGTAGAACTCAGGTATGGATGTCTGTGTTACTGTATTAGTGTGTAGAACTCAGGTATGGGTGTCTGTGTTACTGTATTAGTGTGTAGAACTCAGGTATGGATGTCTGTGTTACTGTATTAGTGCGGTAGAACTCAGGTATGGATGTCTGTGTTACTGTATTAGTGCGGTAGAACTCAGGTATGGATGTCTGTGTTACTGTATTAGTGTGTAGAACTCAGGTATGGATGTCTGTTACTGTATTAGTGTGTAGAACTCAGGTATGGGTGTCTGTTACTGTATTAGTGTGTAGAACTCAGGTATGGATGTCTGTGTTACTGTATTAGTGTGTAGAACTCAGGTATGGATGTCTGTTACTGTATTAGTGTGTAGAACTCAGGTATGGGTGTCTGTTACTGTATTAGTGTGTAGAACTCAGGTATGGATGTCTGTTACTGTATTAGTGTGTAGAACTCAGGTATGGATGTCTGTGTTACTGTATTAGTGCAGTAGAACTCAGGTATGGATGTCTGTGTTACTGTATTAGTGTGTAGAACTCAGGTATGGATGTCTGTGTTACTGTATTAGTGTGTAGAACTCAGGTATGGATGTCTGTGTTACTGTATTAATGTGTAGAACTCAGGTATGGGTGTCTGTGTTACTGTATTAGTGTGTAGAACTCAGGTATGGATGTCTGTGTTACTGTATTAGTGTGTAGAACTCAGGTATGGGTGTCTGTTACTGTATTAGTGTGTAGAACTCAGGTATGGATGTCTCTGTTACTGTATTAGTGCGGTAGAACTCAGGTATGGATGTCTGTGTTACTGTATTAGTGTGGTAGAATATTTTAATCCTTAATTTCATCAAGCATGTATTTGGTTTCAGCGTCGCTCCAAAAGTGCTGTGCTGTGTTAATCGCTGCTCGCTGTTTCCGGGACAGTGCTCTGTTTTCACACATGTGCAGACTGAGAGAAACGAAAGAAATCAGAGTAAGAGTTTACCTGCATTCAGAAACCCCTGTACTGAGCTCAAATCCAGCCTCTTTATCAGATGTCTAGAAATTCGATATCTGTCATATTTACTGTGTTAGTGAGAGTTTCTTCACCTCGTGTCGTCTCATCTGTCTCCTCATCTTGTGTTGTGCGCCGTGTCTTCGTGGACAGGAGTCTGCACTGAAGATCTGTGCAGTAAGTCTGCAGTGATTAAGCACCAAAGACTCAAATGTCTTTGTGCTTTCACTTTGCTGTGTGTGTGTGTGTGTGTGTGTGTGTGTGTGTGTGTGTGTGTGTTTTCATACACATTCATCTTACACATGGTCCAGCTGAAGGGGGCGCTGTAACGGCCGGGTTTAGGATCTGACACTAAGCGAAAAGAGAGGTGAGATAACTGTATCATTTAACCCTTGTTTGTACTCACTTAAAAAGACTTGACAGTTCTCACAGGGTTCTTCAGTAAAAGCAATGGTTCTGTTTAGAACCATGAGTTGTATATAGAACCATTTGCATGCATGCATTGATGGAGAATGTGTTGTATATGGTTCTATTTAGCACCAAAAACAGTTCTTCTATTATTACAAGCTTGACATTGTAACAATAGTAGCTTTTTTTGGTGCTCTATAGAACCATATACAACACATTCTCCATCAATCTAAAGAACCATTTCACGATGCAAAAAACTCTTTAATCATACAAAGGGTTCTTTGTGTGTTCATGGCTCTCTATAGAACCATTTTCTTTACTAAAGTACCTTTGAAGAACCATCTTTTTAAGAGTGTACACACATATAAAGCAGAGGTCAGCTTCTACCTCAATAAATGTATTAATTTACCTCAATAAAAGCTCCTTAATCAATCTAATGAGTGCATTTCTAATGGGATATGCACTATTTTACACACTATTTAGTGAGCTAGCTTGCGGTTTGGGACGGGGCACTAGTGACACAGTGGAAATCTCAGCTGTTTAGATTTCAGCTTTCATTTTTTATCACTGCAGCAACAAATCAAATAAAATCAAGCCAGTACACTGGAATACATCAGTTAAAACTTTAAAAATAAGATTTAAAAAGTGTTGGAAAAATTGTGATTTACTGCCTTTGCTGGATCAGTTATGACTTTATCTCATTACAAACCGCCACAGCACTGCTGAACTTGATGTTACCTGCCAGAATGGTGGCATCGCGATTGTGACGTCATTAGAGCACTATCAATATGTGACACTGCATAAAGATAATGGAACCTTTTCACATCTCCTCATTTTTTCTGTTGGAAGTAATCATTGCAGGTAACACTGTGACAGTAACAGCGATGATGAGTTGAGCGTGTTCAGCTCACTCAAGTGTTTAAGCTTGAAGCAAAAACAGCCTCATCTCAGTTTCAGTGGTTGGCCAGCTGATGATGAGCAGAGGAGAAATGAGTTTGTGCAGTTAGTAAAGGAATAAACTTTGTCGTACGGAGTAAAATCACCTCTGTGTCTGTGTTTCAGCGCTGCTGAGTAACGTTAACCTGCAGTTTGTGCTTTAAAGTCGCTGCTTCAGCCGCTTTCAGAGTAACAGTTTTATTTTCTCCCTCTAAAGCTGTCGGTATCTGAGAGAGCGAGAGCTCAGCAGGGAGTAGATGTTCGTTCACTGGAGTTGATGTTTGTGTAAAACGTCTACAGTGGCGCTGCGGACCACGACGACCCGGTGCGCCCCCTGCTGGTGTGCGTGTTTAGCTTTTTACTAAGTTTATTGTTAGCGAACTGTTTCAACATCTCCAGCTAACATGGCTAATCCGCCGTTTTGGTTATAGTTATTTTCACCTCCATCGATTAATCCGTCTGTAGACGTTAGCTGGCGTTACTGTGCTCTGACAGCTGTGAAGGAATTATATCCTTTATTTAGTTTGGACTCCACATTGTTGAGTGTTTGGTTCTCCGACAGTTCTGGACTCATCCTCCAATTTCAATCATGGCAACAGATAAAGTGACTCACCTTTCTGTGGTGGCTGAAGTGATATGGATGCCTGTATTTCTGAGATTAATAACTGTCCGTAAGGCAATAGCAGAACGTTTTACCCAGCACTTACACACTTCCGCTTCTTGAGAAAAGATCTGTCACCATAAAGTCCTGATTTTTGCTCCACCAGAAGAAAATAGTGAGGTGAAAAAGTCCAGGTTTGACTCTCAGCACAGTTCAAAATACTGTTCAACTTCAATTTATGTATCTATAAATGCTTATAACAGCTAATCGTCATTACTTACCGATGTTGAACGATACAGAAAACTTGTATAGAGGTAAGACTTTGGTCCATATTGTGCTTCTGAGTATGTTTGTGTCTTTGCTCCGTTAATGAGTTTTGCTGCCAGACTGTGATGTGAAGCTTCATTTGACCGTTAAATGCACACATGCTCGTCCTGCTATTGTGCTGAGCAGAAACCGAGATTCAGCAGCGAAACGCCGACTGTAGTGATGAATCTGAGTCATTTCTGGCTCACAGCTGTTAAACTTAATTACTGTGGAATATGTGCAGCTGACACAGTGCATGAGACTCAGGTCTCTATATGAACTGTATAATAACCGTTAGTGTTCGTTAATCTGAGTTTTACTCTCATGCAAAGCTGTATATGACTGCAGACTTTGTGAAGAAGCGCTTTTACAGCCGCAGGCATTAGAGGACTTACTTAAAATGATTTTTTTGAGAATTAAAAAGGAGTTTATTTGTGTTTATCTGTTGAAATCTAATTCAGCGTTTGTGTGTGTGCGTATATGAGGGCTGGGCGATATCTAAGAATAATTTCAATGATATTTTCTTGACAAAAAATATCAAGATTATCAATTATATCACCACACAGACAGTCTGCCGCAGCTTAGACCTACAAACCCCATTTCATAAAATGCAGTGAAAACTAGAATCTGTGATTAAATTCTCTTTAATTCTCTTTAAAACTTATTTAACTAACAAAAGCACAAATAAATGACTTCTACTGTTTTGTCTGATAAGCTACACTCCTAAGAAAATTCTTTAAGGGTTCTTTAGTGAAGAAAATGGTTCTATGTAGAACCATGACTACTCAAAGCACCCTTTGCATGATTAAAGGGTTCTTTGGATCGTGAAAGATTGTTCAGATTGATGGAGAACGTGTTGTATATGGTTCTGTATAGCACCAAAAAGGTGGATCTTTCTCAGCACTGCAGTAACACTGACGTGGTGGTGGTGTGTTAGTGTGTGTTGTGCTGGTCTGAGTGGATTAGACACAGCAGTGCTGCTGGAGTTTTTAAACACCTCAGTGTCGCTGCTGGACTGAGAATAGTCCACCAACCAAAAATATCCAGCCAACAGCGTCCTGTGGGCAGCGTCCTGTGACCACTGATGAAGGACTAGAGGATGACCAACACAAACTGTGCAGCAGCAGATGAGCTATCGTCTCTGACTTTACATCTACAAGGTGGACTGACAAGGTGGGAGTGTCTAATAGAGTGGACAGTGAGTGGACACAGTGTTTAAAAACTCCAGCAGCACTGCTGTGTCTGATCCACTGCAGAGAAACAGATGGACTACAGTCTGTAACTGTAGAACTACAAAGTGCTCCTATATAGTAAGTGGAGCTGATAAAATGGACAATGAGCGTAGAAACAAGGAGGTGGTCAGAATGTTATGCCTGATCGGTGAACACTGTAACACTTAAACTCACCTTTGAGTCACAACACAACTGCACCCTCTAGTGTCTCTGCAGGGAAATTACAACCTGCTTCATTACATTGTTTTCTAGATGGAAATGTTCTCTGTATTCAGCTTGTTTGTTGTGAAACTCAAAATCTTCTATCTCTGAAGATCCACACACACACAGGTTTTGTTTTTATACAGTGTCAGGACGTGAGGTCATATACAGCCGTATGCAAAAGTTACCATAACATTCCCTGGTAAAATTACAGTTTTTGTTGATTTTCTGATTGAAAATAAGATCGTCTTCTACAGAGGACACATATAGAATTTTCTGAAAATATTAGTGCATGATTTTTTACTGTTTTTACTGTTACTGTTGCACAGGCCACATTTTATTTGTATGTTTGAATGTGTTAAATTTGGCAAATAAACAGTGATTGTGTATTAAAATGTGCAGAAGTGTGTCTCTGTAGAAAATCTCTGTACAAAACGTGTAATTTGACCAGGAGGCGCACAATGTTTTGCATACAACTGTATATATGTAAGTAACTCTTAACTATGAGAACCAAAAATAAATGGTTTTGCTTTTTCACTTTTAAAAAGGAAACATGGAGTTTTTGTTAACAAAAAAACTCTTAATAAAGTCAGGAGTCAGAGCTGCAGTCAGAGTTTTTGTCCTGAAAATATATGAAAACACACACACACGTTTGTCTTGCTATACATATGAGGACATCCATAGACTTCTATTGATTTTTGTGTGACTGTAGCTAAATAACACTACACCAAAACCTAACCCTAACCTTAACCTCAGTATCCAAAAGGCAACTCTTTTAGTTTTCAAATAAAAACAGTACTGGTGAAAACAACACATGCTCAAGTGAGGACCAGCGTGTCCTCACTTGAGCAAAAATTTCATATAGTCCTATCATAGTGAGGACATGGGGTCCTCATAAGTATAGCACTACATACACACACACAGACACAGAGGCTGATGTCTCTTTATATAAAGCTCGTGTTCACACTGATCAGGGTCAGTGTATGTGGGGTGTTAGCTGGGTCAGGCTCTGAGGGGCGGAGCCTATTTCTGCCCCAGGTTCCCATCTGTCACACTACCCATGATGCCTCATGCTCCAGTTCTCCTCACGGCTGAGTAAACTTGGAACACACACAATCTTACACGCTTGTGCTGGTGTGTGTTTGGTGTGTGTGTGTAAGTATTTCTCCTCGTGGAGATCAGCCAACCGTCCCCACAACCACACAGTGTTCATGTTTTCATCATCCTGGGGGGATTCGGACCCCACAGAGAGATAAAAACACACGGACAAAAACACAATTGTCCATTTTTAAAAGAGCGTCTCTACAGAGGAAACGTTCCGTCTTTTCCTCTAACCTTCGGCGTCTCTACAGAGGAAACGTTCCGTCTTTTCCTCTAACCTTCAGCGTCTCTACAGAGGAAACGTTCCGTCTTCCTCTAACCTTCAGCGTCTCTACAGAGGAAACGTTCCGTCTTCCTCTAACCTTCGGCGTCTCTACAGAGGAAACGTTCCGTCTTCCTCTAACCTTCAGCGTCTCTACAGAGGAAACGTTCCGTCTTCCTCTAACCTTCGGCGTCTCTACTGAGGAAACGTTCCGTCTTCCTCTAACCTTCGGCGTCTTTCCTGAGGAAACGTTCCGTCTTTTCCTCTAACCTTCAGCGTCTCTACAGAGGAAACGTTCCGTCTTCCTCTAACCTTCAGCGTCTCTACAGAGGAAACGTTCCGTCTTCCTCTAACCTTCGGCGTCTCTACAGAGGAAACGTTCCGTCTTCCTCTAACCTTCGGCGTCTCTACTGAGGAAACGTTCCGTCTTCCTCTAACCTTCGGCGTCTCTACTGAGGAAACGTTCCGTCTTTTCCTCTAACCTTCAGCGTCTCTACAGAGGAAACGTTCCGTCTTCCTCTAACCTTCGGCGTCTCTACAGAGGAAACGTTCCGTCTTCCTCTAACCTTCAGCGTCTCTACAGAGGAAACGTTCCGTCTTCCTCTAACCTTCAGCGTCTCTACTGAGGAAACGTTCCGTCTTCCTCTAACCTTCGGCGTCTTTCCTGAGGAAACGTTCCGTCTTTTCCTCTAACCTTCGGCGTCTCTACAGAGGAAACGCTCCGTCTTTTCCTCTAACCTTCGGCGTCTCTACAGAGGAAACGCTCCATCTTTTCCTCTGACCTTCGGCGTCTCTACTGAGGAAACGTTCCGTCTTTTCCTCTAACCTTCGGCGTCTCTACAGAGGAAACGTTCCGTCTTTTCCTCTGACCTTCGGCGTCTCTACAGAGGAAACGCTCCATCTTTTCCTCTGACCTTCGGCGTCTCTACTGAGGAAACGTTCCGTCTTTTCCTCTGACCTTCGGCGTCTCTACAGAGGAAACGCTCCATCTTTTCCTCTGACCTTCGGCGTCTCTACTGAGGAAACGTTCCGTCTTTTCCTCTAACCTTCGGCGTCTCTACTGAGGAAACGTTCCGTCTTTTCCTCTAACCTTCGGCGTCTCTACAGAGGAAACGTTCCGTCTTTTCCTCTAACCTTCGGCGTCTCTACTGAGGAAACGTTCCGTCTTTTCCTCTAACCTTCGGCGTCTCTACAGAGGAAACGTTCCGTCTTTTCCTCTAACCTTCGGCGTCTCTACTGAGGAAACGTTCCGTCTTTTCCTCTAACCTTCGGCGTCTCTACAGAGGAAACGTTCCGTCTTTTCCTCTAACCTTCGGCGTCTCTACAGAGGAAACGTTCCGTCTTTTCCTCTAACCTTCGGCGTCTCTACAGAGGAAACGTTCCGTCTTTTCCTCTAACCTTCGGCGTCTCCACTGAGGAAACGTTCCATCTTGTTGTTTGTTGGAAATGAAAGAAAAGTAAATTAACATTTTTAACAAGCAATGTTCTAAGTTGTTTATTTATTGGTAAAGGGGAACTCCACTGATTTTTCAAAATTTCTCCATAACTCAGTGTGTGAGGTGTATTCAGAGAGATTCAGAGTGGTTTGGTGTGAAATGGTTCAGATGTCTTTACAGTGGTGGTGATAGGAACCAGGGGTCGCCATGACTACAACACAAATATAGACATTTTATTTACTATCCAGAACCACCAGTGAACCTACACGAGTCTTCTGAGTCTATATGGAATGTTGATGATGGGAAATAGTGGAAAATCTGAAATAATCAGTTTTCTTTGGGGACTATTTTGCCTCACAGCGCCCTGCATGTATCCCTCCACCATGAATGGAGTTTAAGTTCTCTAAACTATCATAAACAGTGTCTCAGTCATCAGGCAGTGAATTCATAACCATTTCATGTAGGAACTTTCTGTGAGGGAGCTTTTAGAGGTGGACGTCTGGTTCCTATCACCACCACTGTGAACAGTTCTGACTCTGTTTCTCTAGAACAGAGCATTTCACACCAAACCCCTCTGAACGACTCTGTTTACATCTTAACTGTTTAATTATGCAGAAATTGTGAAAAATTGTACAGGTTAATCCTTTGCATATCTAGTATCTCCAGTTTTCTGAAACAGATTAATAAACTGGGATTCTTTATGTTTATTTCCTCATTCCCAGCAGCCTGTTAGAGCAGAGAAGATACAGGCCATGAAAATCCTGTTTTTTCCTCGTTCAATCTCTAAAGGCAGTAATCTTTCCACTAAGTCTGAAGTAATGAGTAGCAAATCCACCAGAGATTAAGAAACAAGGCTCTCCCGAGGCTCCGTAAAGCGTCTCTCTCTCTCTCTCTCTCTCTTTTCTTCTGTCCATCTATCGCACCAAAAAGGCTTCTTCTATTGTTACGATGTCAAGCTTGTAATAATAGAAGAAACCCTTTTGGTGCTACACAGAGCCCTTTTCTGTATAAACCTTCTACAGCACATTCTCCATCAATCTGAAGAACCATTTCACGATGCAAAGAACCTTTTAGTCATGCAAAGAGTTCTTTGAGTGTTCACGGTTCTATGTAGAACCATTTTCCCTACTAAAAAATCCCTTGAAGAACCATCATTTTTAAGAGTGTAGACTAGGTTTGTATGTGTGAGATTAACCACAGAAACAGTGTCTACAATATCGTCTGAAATTGGCTGATGATATTGTTATTGTTATTATTATTGAGTGCCGGCAAGTCATTTTTGACTCGTGGCAGCCATATGGACAGTGTTCCTCCAGCTGGTTATACAGACTAATTTAAATAAAGTAACCTTATTTTGGGAAACTAGGATTTGGAGCTCTCCACTACGAAAGAAAGTGTAATTTTGTAGATATCAACTTTACAATCTTTAAAAACATTCCAAAACATTGCATTCTTAAAACAAGTCTTGGAATTTTTCCTTCGTAGCAGAGAGCTTCATGACTTTTCCAGCTGATTAATCTCAGAAACACAAATCTGTTCTTCATTTCCAACATTTTCTGGCTTGTTAAGAGTTCATTGTTTGCAGCGTCCCCAAATGAACAGCTGAATTATTGTTTTTTGTCATTTTTAAGTCGTTGTGTTTCTCGTTAGCGGAGTTAGTGAAGCAGTTTGTTCTATGTGGCGTATTATCATATCACTGCTGTTGGAAGAAAACCTTCTATCTACATTTTGTCCATTTTTTTGTTTTCCAGTTTTTGACATTATTTGAAAATGCCTGTTGATCTTTACATTGTGTGTAAATTTCATGATGAATGGATCAAAAGAAACGACCCAAAATTACTTGGAAAAAAGTCTGGTTCCATTGACTTACATTAAAAGTGAAGTAGGTTTTTTCCTTCTCCTGTAAAGTTACCATTTTGGAGATACGAGGTTTTGTTTCAACAACAGCGATATGTCTGTTTTGAGTTTCTTCAGGAATGTATTTTATTATCCAGTATTTGAGCTCATTTCAGGAAATTTTGTACTGAATGAGGTTTTGAGAAAATGCCTAAAACAAGATTCACCTTTTATCACCATTTCTGCCATTTTTACATTTTTGCATTATTTGAAAACCCCAGTTATCCTTTGAATTGTGTTAAAATATCATGATAAACAGACAGAAATTGTCCGACGTTACTTGGGAGAAAAATCTTCTTATTCCAAGTTAGGAATGTTGCTTCTCCAGTAAAGTTTCCATTTTGGAGAGAGGAAGTTTTGTTACAAAAGCAATGTTTAGTTTTTCCTAAAACAATGCATTAAACCAATGAAATACTTTCAGATATTCAAATCATAAAATGAAATTTATGAAATGAATTTGTTGGTAAAAAGTAAAAATTCTCACTGAATTGCCAGATGATTTTGCTTCATTCTTGATTTGGTTTTGTTTTACCTGATTTTTGCGGTGCAGTCCTGCAGAGTGACAGCTGTAAAAAAGTTTTGTACATATTTTGTTTCTTAACTTTCTTCTCTCTCCCTCCCTCCTCTCTCTCTCTCCGTCTCTCTCTCTTTCCCTCTCTCTCTAGGGAGGCTGCCTCAGGTACCCAGCGGACCACCACGGTGACCTTCGCCATCCCATCCACCCCGTCCTCCAGCCTGCCTCCGCACGTGTCCAGCCCAATTTCATCACCCCCCTCCGCAGGCCACGCCTCCTCCCTACCAGGCTCCTCCTCGTCCTTGCCGGGCTCCGCCTCCTCTCCCACCCTGACGGACGTGTTCGGCCTGCCCACTCCGCCCCTGGGGAGCCTGGGCTCAGGCAGCAGCCGCTCGCCGTCCCCGCTGACCCTCCTGCAGGCCGCCTCCAACAAGCCGTTCGCCAACAAACCCATCCTGCTGTGGACGAAGCACGATGTAGCCGACTGGCTGGAAAGCCTCAACCTGGGGGAGCACAGGGACACCTTCATGGACAACGAGATCGAGGGCTCCCACCTCCCCAACCTCCAGAAAGAGGACCTCATAGACTTAGGAGTGACCCGCGTAGGCCACCGGATGAATATAGAGAGGGCGCTCAAGCTGCTACTGGACAGATAAGGGGGGGTGGGGTCACATCATCCGTTTTCTTTTGCGGACCAAGGCGCTTTTTTCAACTTGTGTTCAGTGGGAGAGGCGCGTTTGCTCGCGTCCTGTGCGCCCCGGGCGGCCGGCTGTCTTTTTTTGTGCCCCGAGTTGAAAAGACCTTCAACTCAAAGCGGTCGAGTAGCCTACGTCATGAGCGCAACCAATCAGACGAACGGGAAGGCGGGCCTTCGGTGACAGTTGTTAGACGTGGAGGAGGGGCTAGTGGTTGCGGTCACTGAGTACCCTGAACTTTTTACGATTTTCACGGAGCGAAATTATCACAACATATCGAAACGGTAGCTGGCCAGCAAGCTAGCTGTGCTAGACGTCACAAACCAACTAGCTTCCTAGATGCTAAAACGCAGCTGATGCTATTGTTGCTTGGAAACAAGGAGAAATGGAACCAGAAGCAGAATCGTGAACCCCCAAGAAAAAGAATCCCCCTTAAGGGAGGGTCCAGGGCTTTCCCCTTATATCTCCATCCCTCTATTTGTTTTACGTGCTGACCTGGTATGTGGTCATGCAGTTAGCGAGGCCGAAACAAGACAGGAGGACCCTTCGTAAGGACGTCCCTCTTGCGGCTCTTCCACTGCCCAGAGTGACAGTGTCCAAGAGAAGTCTGCAGAGATGACGCTCTGGTCTGGGAAGGCCTTGGTCCAGCACAGTTTGGTCACCTCCTTGGTCTGATGCTGCTTTTTCTGTTTGCAAAATTATCGTAAATACGGTCCCCCGATAACGGTGCGATATATCGTTTGTGTTTGGTATCACAATGTCAGTCTTCGTGATACTGATTTTACAGGAGGCTCCAAATATACAAATGAGCCTCAAACAAATCCCAATATTTAGGAGCATTCCAAACAATCTGGGATATTCCCGATCAGTGTTTGGATGAATGGAGGCATCAAGTAATCAAGGCAAGTTTATTTATTGAGCACATTTCGTACACAAAGGCAATTCAGTGTGCTTTACATAAATAAAAGCAAACGGGAACATCAAGAGGAAAGTAGAGAAAAAAAGAGTGTGAAAAGATACAAAGTGCTTTAGCTTAAAGAACTAGAACAGTTCATTTATAAAGGAAGTACAAAGTCCATAAAAGCAGAATAAAAACAGAAAAAGACAAAAGGCTTTAGTATCATTGAAATTAGCTTATTAAAGGTAATGTAGGATACGGGCCCTTTAAGGTTCTGTTAAAGGGCCCATATCGCTGCTGTTGGAACAAAACCTCGTATCTCCAAAATGGTAACTTTACAGGAGAAGGAAAAAACCTACTTTACTTTTAATGTAAGTCAGTGGAACCAGAATTTTTTCAGAGTAACTTTTGGTCGTTTCTTTCAGTCCATTCATCATGAAATTTACACACAATATGAAGGGTAAAAGACATTTTCAAATTATGTCAAAAACTGAAAAATGCCAAAAATGGAGATTCGAGGTTTTCTTCCGACAACAACGATACACTACGTTTTTATTTTTTTCTCTTGAGATCCACTTACAATATTTTTTAACATTTGTGTGGTTTTATGTACCAAAAATTATCATATTTCATTTTACATGACCATTTTCCAACTTCTCTGTATCTCTTAAACAGGCTGTTTTTGTTACTGTGCCTTTAAGACTGATATATGTAAATGAGCTCTGTTCTGATTGGCTGTGCCTCATTCAAAAAGCAGTCCTTATAACTTCAGCAAGAGTGGGTGGGGCTAAACTGGTTTAGGGGGAATGGACCGTTTTCTCAGTCACTGCTTCGTCACGTCCACCTGTAAACAGTAGCGTTATCGAACTTCCACCTGCACCGTTTAACAGAGCGACAGTAGAGGGTCTCCGGTTTTCAGCATCCCTCAAAAATCGTCCTTCGGCCTCAGCTCAGTTAATAGAAGAGCAGTTTGCATGTCTGGTAGCTCCTCTAACATGAGCAGAAAGGCTAGTCTGACGTGGCTGAAACTCGTCACGCAGAACTTAAAACCATTTGGACTCTGTATGAATCTGCGCATCTGTCACTGTTTACCACTGAACTCAGGGGCAGCCTGGTAAACAACAGAGCCACGCATCCCACGACTGAAAGCGCAGCTCCGTGTCAAAGCAGGTGCGTTTAGACGACGGAATGTATTCCGCAAAAATCCGCGTCGGAACTGTGAGGAATCTGCCTGAGACAGGTTTGCGAAGCGGAGAAGAAGCGGATTATTATGTTCATCACCAACATCACACATCCCTAAACAGACCTGCACTCACTGCGCTCTATTCTGGAGAAAAAGTCCAGCAGGTTTAGTTTTTCCTACTCAGCCCATGTAAACATTAGCAGCATTAGCGAGAGCCCTGAACACCATAACCAGCTCAGAGACACAGCGTCGTATTTCTACAGTACAGTTACTGATCACCGAGCTGCAGTGGAGACGAGTCCGTTTCTCAGGGTTTTAATAAAACCTCTGTGACGACCATCTCCAGGATTTTAAACTCAGCAGTGAATGAATGTCTGTCTCAGAGCATTTTAATCACAGATGTGAGTAAATCTGTCCTGTACAGCCCGTTTTCACTCTACAGCCCAGTTTACTCTCTTTTTTGATTGGTTGCCTCGTTAAATGTGACACATGACGAGCAGAGCTTTACGGCTGAAGTTGAACATTGTTAAACCTGATCGAGTGGAAACTCAGGTGAGGCTGTTCAGTTGAATTATTGGTGCATTAGAAACGCAGCGATGATTTCAGGCAGTATCAGCCATTGTTTACAGCGCAACCGGAAGCCGTTTAGTGCTACCATTTACTCTTCCGCATTAACGAACATGGAAGTGTGAAAGTGGTCTATAGGTGGACGTATGTAAATGAGTTGGTTCTTGCGACATCACAGAAACAGCAAATCCAAAGCAGGATGTTTTTGCAGCTTAGTCTCCAAATATGGACTCTTTCAAAATTCCTTTCTTATAAAAAATCAGGTGGTTTTATGTGATATTGGTCCATTAAAGTGAACTGTCGGACTGTCTCTGTTCCACTGCAGTGTAAATAGGTCCTCAAAAAAGAAGTTTGGCTAAGATAATGTGGTCCACTGATGTTCTAAATTGTAATTGCAGTTGTAATATCTAGCGATTTTATTGCAGCACTCATGCTGCCCCAGTTTGCAACCTGAAAGTTGCACACAAAAGTTTCCAGACTTAAATTTTAGTGCACAGTTTCTATTTATTTGCTGAATTTAACATGTAGGGAAAAAATATGTGCCATAACTTCTGCAAAGCTCTCATTTTATGGTATATTAGTTTCCCCCTGTGTGTTGAATTCAGTAAATAAACAGTAACTGTGCAGTAAAATGTGCAGAAGTGTGTTCTCGGTAGAGGATATATAACTTATTTACACGTGGCTTTTGACCAGGGGTGCAAAAACTTCTGCACATTTAACTGCTGTACATTTTCACAGTGAGGGGGAAAAATGTATTAAACATATCAGGCTAGCTAACATTAGTGCTGCGTTTACCGAATAGGTGCATCCACTGAGCACATAATGCAGCACGACTCACCTTTTGAATCCTTTACGTTGATTCAGTTCAGTATGATTCGTTAGTGAATCATGAAATCACAGATTTCACCACAGTCCACTTCGATTGAGCTATGCTGGTCCAACGCAATTTAAAAATAAAAATGTTCTGAATGTGACTGAAGGAGCTGTTTGGACAGTAGTGGAATATAGACAGTGAAACAGTGAGCTTTAAAGGGACATATCACAGAAAACCAAATTTCACACGGTAATTCTTTTCTTTTTTTTGTTTTTTTTTGAAGGAAGAGTTTGACAATTCCCGGCCGGGTGACCAGGGTCATTTCTGTGTGGAGTTTGCATGTTCTCCCCGTGTCTGCGTGGGTTTCCTCCGGGTACTCCGGTTTCCTCCCACAGTCCAAAAACATGCAGTCAGGCTGATTGGACATGCTAAATTGCCTCTAGGTGTGACTGTGTATGTCTGTCTGTCTGCCCTGTGATGGACTGGGTGTATCCTGCCTTCCTCCCAATGACAGCTGGGATAGGCTCCAGCACCCCACCGCGACCCAGAAGGATAAGCGGTTTAGATGATGGATGGATGGATGGAGTTTGACAATACAGTCCATATATGAAACTAAGCTGCCTTAAAATTACTTTTGTGATGTCACAAGAACCAACTCATTTACATATATCCTGTTCAGCCTACAGCAGTGTAGCCCGCCCACCCACACTGAAGTAAGGAGTGTTTCAGCTCTGAGTGCTTTTTGAATGAGGCATAGCCAATCAGAACAGAGCTCATTTACATGTATCATTCCTAAAGGCACATTCAAACCAGCCTGTTTATTTCTAAGGGATAAAGAGATTTTTATCATTTTTGGTACGTAAAACCACATGGATGTTTTTAAGTGGACCTCAGGAGAAAATATAAAATGAAAATACAAGAAGAAAATGTGAGATTTGGGCCCAAGAAATGTAATTTTGGCCCAAAAATAAGGCACATGCTTCTCATCATCTACCCGAAGTTAAGCCCCACAACCCCTCATCTGTTAGAGAGGAAAATTTGGTAACACTTTACTGTGGGGTTCTGTTCATAAGGCTACATAACACCTACATAAGCTCGTCATGGCAACTGACATAATCATACATAAACATTTATAAATGCTTATTCCAGAATGATGCCTGTTGGAATAAGCAATTATAGACATTTATGTAGGGTTATGTCAGTTACCATGATGAGCTTATGTAGGTGTCATGTAGCCTTATGAAGAGACCCCTACAGTAAAGTGTTATTGAAAATTTTTAGTGTATGTACATTTTAAAAGTATATTTTCTTTTTAAAACAAACACAAAATATAGAGCAATGTTATAAAATACATTTTTAAAAGCTCAATTTGAAACCGACCTACCTTATTTGTGTATTTCGCTACGTTCACATTACAAGCCTCGTTGCTCAAATCCGATTTTTGCTCAAATCCGATCTCTCTGACACGATGGTTCACACTCGTTTAGGTAAGTGACTCAAATCTGTCATTAATGTGATGAACCGGCGTCCTGAAATGACCCTCATGAGCTCATCCTACTCAGTAACGTCACGTGAATGAATCACGTTCATCATCAGCACAAACTAACGAGCAGAACGAGCTTCGCTGAGAAGATCATTAACTCTGATCAGCTCTCAGCTTCATTATTAGAGCGAGACGAAGGAGAAAAAGGTGAGATGAGCTGCTTTTCCACCGTTTACAGGCTTTAACTTCTGTTCGGCGCTGCTGCCATGGTAACGCTGAATGATGGCGCATGCGCAGTGGAAATAAAGCACATGAATTCCGATCTGAGCGTCACATTAAGGTCGCATGGCCACGAATCGGATACGTATCTGATCTAGGACCACATATGAAAGTGATTTGAAAAGATCAGATTTGTGTCCACACAGCTCTGAAAACATCAGATCTGAGTCACATTAGGGCAAAAAATCAGATTTGTGCCACTTCAACCTGGTAATGTGAACGTAGCATTTGTCCTTTTAGCTCTCAGCCCACCACAAGCATTGCAGCTTGGAATCTCAAAAAGTTTTGGCACCCCTGCTGTAGTTAATTTCCTCCTTTTATGGCTGTAATGGTAAAGCTGCTCGTTCACTGCTGAGCCTCAATCGGCTTAATCACTAAACTGTGCTGGACTAAAGCTCCCAGTGCTGAAGTTGGTGTAACGCCCTGACCGCTTTGGACTTACTGACTTTTTCACACCCGCCTCACACGGGCCGCCCTTAACCAGCTGAGCTGGGGCTCCTTTTCTATCTTTGCTAGAAAATAATTATTTCTTCACTAAAAAAGTCTGAGATGTGTTAATGTGGCGCAGCCGCTGCCTGTGGCGAGCGTACAATCACCTTTCCCTTGTTTTGGCTTCTCACTCGTGTTTGTGTGTAAATGAGACCCGAGCCAAAAATGTTGGCACCTTCACAGTAATACACCAACACCCTGTTAGCTGAGTCCTCACTTTCTAGGCCTGTGGTATCGGGACGGGGGGTCCCAGTGTAGCAGCCCCTCCTACGTTTGTTTGAGTTAGACCGCCGTCTCTCTGAATGCTGGAAGGGGGGAATAAAGTTCCGACTCATCCTCGTCTTCCTCGTCTCTGCAGGTGAGCAGGAGGGTAGATTAACCCATTTATCTGCTCGAAATAACTTTATTTTGAATAAGTGCCACTGTTTCCTCCCCCGTCAACTTACACGATCTCTCTCGCTAACCCGCGGTCATTCAGATATTTTCTAGCTTCGGTCTTCATTCTTCATGTCTCCATTACTTATCTACACACGTGCTGTGTTTAAAGGAATAGTCTGGCAAAAAAAATATCCAATTTACACAATTTCCCTTTTATTCCAGATGGAATTGATTGGCTAAGACAGGCTTGGTGTCTCAAGTTTGCTTCTTCAGTTTTTAGCGAAGTTTATTTAAGCCGATTAGCATCACACACTCGCCTCAAACTGTGTGGAGGTGTTCAGTATCTCTAATAGACTTGATTATGTGGTCTCTGACACTGTATAACTCACTGTTATCTATAAACATGGACTACACTGCAAAAAATAGTATCTTGTCAAGTGAAATTATCTTAATTCTAATCAATTTATGTAATATTTCTTATTTTGAGATGGTCGTGCACTTATTAGAAGATTATCAAGCTCATTTCTAGATATTTTTTATCTGTTTAATTTTATTTTAAGTAAACTTTGTCACTATACTGGCAGATAATTTAGCTGGTTTCAAGCACATTTCTTTAAAACAAGCACAATTATCTGTCAACATAGTGAGATATACTTAATAAAATAAAACAAGTAAAAATGCTCAGAAATTAAGTTAAATAATCTTATAATAAGCGTAAAACAATCTCAACATGAGAAATACAGGATATATTGACTAGATTTAAGATCATTTTACTTGACAGACACAATTTCTTTATTGTAAATTACATTAGCATAGCAAAACACAGTAGTAGCAACCACCTTTAAGCCTGAATCATTTCCAAATTCTGTCTAATATGCAGTTTGCACAACAAAAAATTTACATCTGAGTGTCATTTTTCACAAACACACAATAAGAACATGACTTGAAATGTATAACTCACTGTATAACTCACTATAACTCACTATGTTGATGGGATTTTTACCAGTGTTCTCTAAAGCTTGTAACTGTAGCTGTGACAGAACACATTTGTGGGACCAGTTATTTGTGTAAATGTGACTTTTCTTTGTCAAACTATTCCTTTAACTCCTTTTAGGCAACTGTCAGTAAGAGGTAGAACTGTTCTGTGATGAAAACTTTAAAATATACACAATATTTAGAACCCCAAATGTAAAGAGAACATGGGTGAAAGAGTTTCAGTACTGAATGTGTGTAATCTGGAAACTAAGAGGCTGTAAACATTAGTTTGGACCCATACTGTTCCAATCTGTGATGAGGATTCACCTAATAATGAAGATTCAAACTGCTATTTAAACAAATTTAAAAGTCTATCACATCACTGTATCATCAATATAAAAATGTGGACTGCAATATTCACTGCAGGCCAAAAGTGTGGAAGCAACACTAACTTTGTACAAATAAACATGAATTTTCAATTTAGTGTTCAACTAAATTTCACACTGACAAGCAAAGATTTAATGCAAGTTCACCTGCCAATAAATTAGTGTCATGTGAACTTCAATAAATGATGATAATAATAATCATAATAATGATGATAATAATAATATACTACTTTACTTGAAATGAACTAGTATAATAATAATACACTAGTTCATTTAAAGTGAAATATAATCTCACTGTTTTTTTATCCAGACAAATTTAATCCAGATATCAAAATTCTTACAAATATATTGTAAGCACCTTCCCACAGTGTTATTACATGCCATTTTAGAACCTGATATGAGCAAACATTAAAAAAAAAAATTAGAACTAAGAAACTTCGGAGCACTATTTTAAAATTTTACTGAGTTGGATGAATTTTAAATTAGCACTGCAAATCAATGCACTGCAAAACATCTTTGGTTAAACTAGATGTGGTGTTGATTGCCAAATTGACTTAAAATTTTAGATATGGACAGTAATAGGTTATTATTTCCTTTTGTCTACGCATTTTCCGTGCAGAAATGCAGTATTGCGATCACCCGGCACTACTGATTTTTAATAAAACAATAGAAAATTCCTTGTGAATTGTGAACAAAAAGTAGCAAAATTAATATAGAATTAAAGTAAATTGTATATTTAAATTAACTACAAAATTTGACTAAACTAAACAGAACAAGTTATGTGGTATTTTTTGTGGTATGGTACCAAAATTAGTTGGACATGAATGAGTAATTGTAATTTTGCAAAACATTATTGGCTTCTATCCTTTTGGCCTGCAGCATGAAAGTGATCTTCTTACTTACATCAATAACATATGATGAGATGCAGTATTTGGGGAATATTACAATTTACAACTGGAATTCTTTGAGCATTTGTAGAAAAAGTGAGGACGATCACGAGCAGAAACAACCAGAGCTGTGCTTTTTTCACACTAACACATTAAACAGTAGCCTCATAACAAACCGATCAAATACTCCAATTTAGCTCACTCAGCATCATCAGGTATTACGAAGAGGATGGAAGGTGTTTTGGTGTTTTTTGTATTTAGATACTTTGAGCAAAGTGACTTCTTTACTTTTAAATGTATAAGAGAGTGTTTAAAAAAATACATAAATATATGGTTTATGAATTAGTGGAGCTTGAATTACTCTCCTGCTTAATGTAGTCCAGCCACTTTTCCGTAGCACGACTGGTTCAACGCCCGTTTTAAAGCGACAGTTTGGTGAAAAATCCGAATGTGCCCCTCCCTCTAACCCCACCCCTTTTACCCCCTTGACCCCAAATGTAAACGATCAGCTAAGACATGTTTGGTGTCCAAAGTTTGCTTCTTTAGTTTTGCACCGGAGCTCAGAGGCGAATGTTGCTGGCAGGTAACTGAAGCTTATACTCCACCAATTAGCATGGTGCTAACTGCAAAATTCAAAGCAGATTTCAGACATCAAACATGCCTCGACCTACTGACCAAATTTTGGGGAATTCTGTAAATTGGATTTTTTGCAAAACTTCCTTTAAGGAAAGCTTAAAAAACCAAACCCTCGACTGCCGTTATTCTCACAGAGTGGAGTGCGAATAAGCTCTGCGTGAGATTTCTGATGGTTTTCTTCTCTCTTACTGTGAGTCCTCCTTCCCAGCTGTGCGTATGAATGGTTTTAAAGATTATAGATTATTATAACCTGAGACTGGAAGGAAAATTCACGGGCTTTCTTTGGACGAAGGCTCACTCGAATTATCGCTGCTTGTGTCGACCCTTTTTAAATAGAGATTATTTTACAATAGAGTGCGACAGCAAAAAAAAAAAAGCACAGTATTTTTAATGATTTATATAGAATTATATGGAATTTTATAAAGCTATTTGACTGAAAAAGGTCACCTAAAGTGTGGTTTGCCAAATAAATGAAATAAGTACATTTAATAGATTCCTGATATAGCAATATTTATACTTGGTTCTTCTTGGTTGTGATTTTCAATAACCTAATCATACATCCTAAACCCTGTGATTTACAAAAAAACTTTATTATAATTACCAGAAACAGCACACAGATTTAAAGGTTGTTCTACATCTGAAATGTATTTACTGTTGGAGAATTATAATGGCAGAGTTTCTGTAAAATGTGTGTATATCTGACCAAATCGTCACGAGGTGTAAATGTATACATGATTTTTCAGGCCACTTACTAGAAATTGGTCTGAACACACTTTTACGGTATATTATATATTAAAGCTATTTAAAATTTTAAAAAAGAACTATGTGAAGAGTTTATGGAGCAACATATCACTAAGCTAATTTCTGTGTGGAAATGTAGATCTAAGTAGTAGTCGAAGTTAAAAGACATGCTGAATTTCACCACTGTGTGGATCAGGCCCCGTCACCATCCCACTGCCCGCTTCTAGCTACTTTTTTTTTTTTCAACCATTTTTACTTTTCTTTTGTATTCATTATAGATATGAAGCCTTTTCACTCTATTTTGTGTAGATCCTGTGTTCATGTTATCTATGTTGCTGTAATTTTGTGCTATCCAAATCCTTATTTAGAATTTAATGAATTATTAAAACTGAAAAAGAGAAGTTCCTGTAACTGCACTCTTTCCCCAAAAAATCCTCAATAATTCTTGTATGGCAACCAAAACTGACTGTAAGAAATAAATATAACATTATGACTGACCACTGATGTGAGTTTTCACTGATCCTAAACTGCCCTCTGCTGGTCACTATTATGGCTGCACACTGGGGTAAGAAATATTACAGTACCATTCAAGATGTAATTCTCATGCAAGAACGACAAGAATATTTACTGTTAAACCAAATAAGCACAGATTTTTTTTTTCTTTCTTTTTAATTTTCTTTTCCTTTTAGGGAAAGCTGATCTTGGTCTTCTGCTTTGGGACGTTTTATAAAGGTCATCCCCTCGGTCACTATTATGCATCAGGTGTGTCACAAAACTGGAAAAGTTTTAAATAATTTAATAATTTAATTATTAATAGTTTTAAAAGACAAAATTAAAATAGAAATAGATCTTAAAAAGTATAAATTCAAAAACAATTATAAATGGGCAAAAAATGTAAAAAAATAAAGCAATTTCTGATTTGATGTACATTCCTTTCTGTGAATTGCTTATTACAGATTATGAATTTTCTAGTTTAAAATGTCAAGGCATTTAAAATGATTGTGAAAAATTACGTCACTTTCTGAGTAGATGACAAATATCAGCAATATTAAAGAACAATGACTAACAAAGAGAGCATAATTAGTCCTGGTTAAGTGGATATTCAGTACTGCAGTCCAGAAAATATTGAACAAAAATCAATTTATTCAGCTTTTAATGGTATTTCTTTTATAATGGTTCTTTTTCCCTGTTCCAACTTATCAAATCCAAATTACACATATATAGGCTTAGGTGGTATGGCAATCATATATTAATACATAAAAACAAAATGTCAGCTGAAAATTCATGATAATTTGTACCAGAATCACACATTTTTATATATATATATATATATAAAAAAATGTGTGTGTGTGTGTGTGTACATGCATACAAGATTACAGAGACTATTTCCTTTTTTCTGTCCGTTTTCAGAGCTCAAAAAAAGGCAAAACTTCCAAACTGTTCAACTATGGTGTTTTTATTAATTGAAATTCCATTTCTTACAAACAAGCACGTAATGAGATTTAAGCCAGCAAAATACAGATAAAAATAAAAAGATCTGAAAAGGACACTTTTATAAAACCCCCAACCCAAAAGGATGTTGTGATTAGCCGTTGCTACACCTTAAGATGCATCACTAACTGAATTAGCGTCCCACCGCACCAGAACGGAATTGTTGCTAGATAAAATTAAGCTATGTATCATATTAAGCTAATATCAAAATCAATAGTGCTCGCAGTTACAGCATCCCAGCACACTCAGACGTAAAAGCCTCCTCACGTTACATTGTGTTGGTCAAGATGAAAACGTTACAGTGGCCCCGAGTACAATACACTACAACACACAGTGAGCACACGGACACAGACCAGGACGAACGACGACACTGCATGCCCAGGACATACAAACAAACTTCACCTAGACTTTGACGCCACCTGCGATTCCGCTTCTCAAAATCCATAATATATATTATCTGTCCGATCATAAAAAACATATTTCTTTGTTTATACACATCCTGGAATATTGGGAAGGGCCTGCAAAGCTGGTTGCAGGTCAGTTGTCGCATGCCGCCAAGTAAAAAGGGTAACGTGGTCAGGAGGTGTCATTTCAGCATTTAGTGTTTTTTCTTGTCGATTTGTAGCTACAAACGAACACGCATTAGTGTTTTATTTTGATGCAAAATGCAAAAGCTGCTCAAAACAAGAAGCTTCAGAGCCACGGAGTGCTAACATGATGGAGATAATGGAAGCAAACGAGAAGTATGAGCTGCTTCATCCAACAAACCAACCAAACTCTACTGCATTAGCTCTCAAGCATGCAAAAACACTCGGATCTTTGGTGGTCCTACCGCATCTCTAAGGCCAGAAACATACTCAACACAAGTACGTGAACGCAAATGACTGTACCAACTCACCTGCGTTCCTACTGAAAGGGGGCGCTAGAGGAAGAATCAGAGAGGATCTACTGTCATTCCAACAGCCTCAAAAGCTAAACATGGGCAGTAGAGGAGAGTGAACTGCTTTAGCTCTTCTGCTGGAATGGAAAGATGATAATGTATCATATTTTTATGTTTATGTAAACCGTTTTTCTGTGAGACTCGACTGCTTGTCTGCTATGGCAGTTGTCCACTTGGACAGGCTTGGTTGTCGTTACAGCGCCCCCTGCTGTAATGCTCAGATAGCAGCTTGCGCTTGCGTCACGTTATGAAATGTGTCGTGACACATTTTTGGTCGCAACTATGCGTGAAACCCCATCAGCGCAGCTCGAAGCGTCTGCGTTCGCGTCCTTGCGTGAAGTATGTTTCGGGACTAAACGTCCCTCCATAACACAAGGCCAGTCAGGATCTCACAGTGACTGAAGGAGCAGCTCAATTAGAAATGCTAACACTGCTGAATGGAGGTCAATAGTCACCAATTAGCATGATGCAACTGATGTAAATGCTACTATTGCTAACATTGAACGAAACAGCAACAAATTATGCAGCGTTATGTTAGCATATCCGGTTGAGCTCCTCCTTTAACACCTTTATTAGGGAGGATGCAAAGTTAATACCTTCATAAAACAGAGAAAAATAGAAAACCCAAGCCCAGACTTCATGTACACTGTCGATAAATCACTTATGCCAATTGTGGACTAACTAAATGCTAATATGAACGAGGAGGAGAGGAGAAAAGGATGATTTCGGAGTAAATGAAGGAAGCTCATGCTTTCTTAGCAGGATTAGCGATACAGAAAGTTTCTCTCTCTGTTTGGGGGGAAAAAACCCACCAACTTTGAGCACATGGATGAGGAAAAAAAAGGAGAGGGATAGAATGAAAGAGCAGAGAGAGAGATTGAAAGACCTGAGAACGCCCAACACTTCAGAAGCACCGTGAAGGATGGAGGGAGCAGGAGAAAGGAGAGGAAAGAGAAGGGATGAAGACGGAAAACGATGTGCAAGAAAACCCCTCTCCTCCAGGGAGGTGGGTGTGGCCAGCAGAAAGGGGTGTGGCTTTTACTGTCGGACTTCAACGTAATTGGCCGGAAAGAGTCCGTACGCTCCCCTGCACACGCCTCTCCACCAGCCCTCGTCAATCATCTCGATGTTGGTGATGATGTCATCGGGATCAAAGGAAATCTCGTCGTCGCCAGCTACAAATATGAACACACTGACGTTAGTTTGTAGTAACATTTGGTATAAAATCTGAGTTTTACTGAAACATTTCCAATAAAAGGAATACACTATGGCCAAAAGTATGTGGACACGACTCCTAATTATTGAGTTCAGGTGTTTCAGACACACCCATTGCTAACAGGTGGATTAAATTAAGCACAAAGCCTTAGATCTTAATAGACAAACACTGGAAGTAGAGGGTCTCACTGAAGAGCTAGATCTGCCCCAGACAACTGCAAGTGCTGTTATTGTGAAATGGTATGTAGGAGCACCTTTAAGATGAACTGGAACTTCGACTGTGAGCCAGGCCCTCTCGTCCAGCATCGGTGTCTGACCTCACAAATGCTCTTTTGACTACATGGACACAAATTCCCACAGACACGCTCCAAAATCTTGGAAAGCTTCCCAGAACAGTGGAGGCTGTTACAGCAACTCCACACTAATGCCACTGGTTTTGGAATCTAATGTCCAACAAGCTCAGTTGTGATGGTCATGTGTCCACATACTTTTGGCCACATAGTGTACTTGGGGCTGCTCGATTATGGCAAAAATCATAAATCACGATTGTTTTGGTGAACATTGAGATCATGAGCATTTAACATGATTACTCACTGAGTTTGGAAACACCAATCATTTATTAAACTTAAAAAACTTGGATTAACAGCAGACTTTAAATATAATTCAACTGAAAAAAACATTTAAAAAAAAAAAGATAAATTATATTTGTGGTTAGGACGCTAACGCTAAGTGGAAGCTTAGTGCTCATATTTTCACTCAACAGAAAAATATCATTTTGTCAATTCTATACAGACTCTGTAAATCACTGCTGTCAGAAGAAAACCTCGTATCTCCAAAACTTTACAGGCGAAGGAAAAACATACTTTATTTTTAATGTAAATCAATGGAACCAGATATTTTTCCAAGTCTTTTTGGGTCGTTTCTTTTAGTCCATTCATCATGAAATTCACAAGCAATGTAAAGGGTAACGGGCCTTTTCAAGTTATGTCAAAAACTGAAAAACATCAAAAATGGAGAGACAAGGTTTTCTTCCGACAACAGCTAAATATAGATGTTTATGCGTTTGACCAGAATAATGCAGTAAGTACTTTCTCCAATAAGCTAAGCTAAACTAGCAAGCAAGACAGCTAATCAGCCAAATTAGATGTTTTAGAGAGGCATAAAATGACCACAAGACAATTAAATTGTTAATCTTAGTTATTATAACGGTTCCAGCGTCTCTCAAGCAGGTGAAAACACACCTGAAGTGTCTACATGTGTGATACTGTGTTCCTGTAAATTAGTTATTGAAGTTGAAATCAACTTATTAAAAACCAGCAAACGTGAAAAACATTCTGAAAAGCTACGAGTCAGCAAGCTTCTGATGGGCTGTATATTGAGAGTTTCTCTTCTACCTGCATGTTCAAGTGTTTATTTAGGATAAATTGGACTCACCAGCCTGGTAATCATACAGGGCCACAGCGGTCACCCCCAAATCCTCTCCATAGTCGTAGGACTGAGTGTCTGAAAAAAACAGACCAAACACAAAGTCACCGACGTGAATCACTGCTCTTATGAAACATCTAAAGCTAGCTGACTGCTTATGGTGCCCCCTTGTGGAAATTTTCAGCTTGCTAAATGTGACCGAGTGAGTTACAAGCCAGGTTCACAACATGCTTTGAAAAGCACCCCACTGACCAACATGATCCGGTTTCAGAAAAAGTGGACTATATTTAGTCCAATTCGAAAACTGTCTAATAACTATAAGAGAAACTGGTTTTACACAACATATACTTTACATGTATCATTTTGTCAAAAAATGTCTTAATAATCAAAGTACAATATTAAATGAAACTAATTATTCTATTAATTTAAGTCTTAATAATTCCACTTCATTTTAATAATTGATGAAAAACAAATACCAGTGAAACAGAAAAAACTGAAATCAGTTTTGTTAATTTTTACGGTTATATTAACTGTTTATTTATATTATGTATATTCATTCAATGGTATTATTATGATTACTATTTTTAGTAGAAGGTGGAGAAATATGACATCACGATATAAACAAAGCAGCAGTATTCAAAGCACTACCAAGTTAAGCTAATGCTAGAATAGGCAGCTCACAGACAGCAACTACGTGACTTCCAGATGAAAACCTGACTAATATTTTGAGGCAGAATTGTAAAAAGGGGGATTTTTTAGCAACTTTTGTTTTAAAACTTAATATAAATACACAGATCACTATCAGGCAACAACAATCAGGAGAAAAATAAAAAGGGGGGGGCAGTCTTACCCTGGGGGGCTTCTATCCCCCGAGTTACCCTCCGTATCTTTGGGTGTATATTATATATTTATCTGCCGTTTCTACTTCAACATGATGGATCTTCAAGGGTTCTTTAGTAAGTACAATGGTCCTATATAGAATCATGAACACTCAAAGAACCTTTTGCATGATTAAAGGGTTCTCTGCATGGTGAAATGGTTCTTCAGATTGATGGAGAATGTGCTGTAGATGGTTCTATATAGAACCAAAAAGGGTTGTGCTATTGATACAAGCTTGACATCGCAACAAGAGCAGAACCCTTTTTGGTGCTATATAGAACCCTTTTCAAAAAAGGTTCTATACAGAATCATTTACAGCACATTCTCCATCAATCTGAAGAACCTTTGCAGTGTGCAAAGAACGCTTTAATCATTAAGTTAACTCTGAGTGTTTATGGTTCTATATAGAATCATGAACACTCAAAGAACCCTTTGCATGCTTCTGTACAAAACCTTTTTTGAAAAGGGTTCTATACAGCACCAAAAAGGGTTCTGCTGTTGTTGCGATGTCAAACTTGTATCAATAGCAGAACCTTTTTTGGTTCTATTTAGAACTCTACAGCACATTCTCCATCAGTCTGAAGAACCATTTGACCTTGCAAAGAACCCTTTAATCGTTGAGCTAACTCTGAGTGTTTACGGTTCTATAAAGAACCATTTCCTTTTTTAAAGAACCCTTGAAGCACAATCGTTTTTAAGTGCATAAATATTCTATATGTCCTGAGATATTTAGGCTATGTATCCTATTTAAGTGTAAATGTTGAAAATAAATTAAATAAATAAAATAAAAATAAAATGCTCTACACTCTTCAACAGCAGAGCGGTGAGTGTGTGATCTGCTATCACGGAAGGAAAGGGCTGGATTTATTTACATTTAGAGCTTTTATCTGATAAAACATTGTTTGATGCTGTAACCGCTTTGTAAACAGGGACGTCCTGTACTGGAGCGACCGGGTCTAAAAGGAACCACCAAAAATAAATCTTAAAATTGTGTGCAATGTTAATGGACTGACTGCAGGAAGGTCAGTGCATGTGTGTGTTTTCATTCAAAATAATGTACAGACACACCGGTCAGGCATAACATTATGACCACCTCCTCGTTTCTACGCTCCTTGTCCATTTTATCAGCTCCACTTACTATATAGGTGCACTTCGTAGTTCTACAGTTACAGACTGTAGTCCATCTGTTTCTCTGATACTTTGTTAGCCCCCTTTTACCCTGTTCTCAGTGGTCAGGACCCCCATGGTTGTTGATCTTCTGAGTGTAAACAAGTGAACACATCCTCTACAGAGACACACTTCTGCACATTTTAATGCACAAGTACTGAGTGTGTTTATATCCACACCAATAATATGATCATTATTGGATTTCTGCAGTCGTCTGATTATTCAAACATTTGTACAAACAGCATATTCTGATTTCTAAAATCAGATCACATCTAGAACTTTGATCTGATAGAGGTGGGATTTGAGCTCACACTGTAAAACTCACTGCACATCTTAAATACTGCAGAAAGTTGGAGTAACTTAATCTAATAAATTCAAATTAACTCAAAAGTGAATTGTTGATTTGGTAACTCGACTACTAAAAAAAGTTTTTTCAGCATATTTTGAGTTGAGGTAACTTTACTTAAATGTATTATATTCACTATTAACTGCTGACTTTACATGCAAATACAAACAGGCCAATGATGGGTTGTTTTTAAAGACTGTTGAAAATTTATTGTGGCTTAAAGTGATAAACAGAATAAATGTTTACATTTGAATGATTTGGACTTTTGCGCTTTTTTCATAACTTTATTTAGATGATTTTCATCAAACGGGATCTTTGAGTTGAATAAACTTATTACAATGTAGTTTAGACTCTCAGCTTTACTTGATAAACATCTGGTCATTGAAACCTTCTTGAGTATAAACTCACATCATTCCTATTGGCTCTTATTATCATATATTTACATATTGGGCGTGTCTCTTCACCATCACAACAGCCTGATTCAGCAGTGACCTGCACGACTGACTGTTTTATTGGTTCCAAGTGTTCTATGTATGCTATTCTGTACATCGCTGCTGTCGGAAGAAAACCTTGTATCACCATTTCTAACGTTTTTCAGTTTTGGACAGTTTGAAAATGCCTGTTACTCTTTACATTGTGTGTAAATTTGATGATGAATGGACCAAAAGAAACGACCCAAAATTACTTGGAAAAAAGTCTGGTTCCATTGACTTACATTAAGAGTAGAGTATATTTTTTCCTTCTGTAAAGGTACCGTGTTGGAGATGCAAAGTTTTGTTCCAACAGCAGCGATATGTATATAATAAGCCAAAGACTCATTCCCACTATAATGTACAACAGAATGAATTTAATGTAATCTAAATGTAATCTGCCTCACATCCCCAGATTTCAGAAAAACTGACCATTAGGATTTGATTAATATTTTCAGAAAACAATCTCACTGTGGCCAAAAGAGAGTGTTAAAAATCTATGTGCATCTTGGGTGGGGTGGGATTGGGTGGGATTGCGTGGGGTGGGAGGGTTTGGGGGTTGTCTATTGTATTTTGAAAATTCTTAAATAAAAAGACCTTGATCCAAAAAAAAGAACCCATTTTTTTACAGCCTCTCCATCTTTAACACTAAGACCCCCATCCTGTATGTCCACGTGTACACAAAAACAGAACCCAAACCGTTGAACTGAAAACATTAGGCTAATCTGAGATGGTCAGTGAGGATGTGGTTGGCGGGTTTTCCTGGGCTGACCCCTAATCTATTAAAAAGGGTTTGTATTTATGTAGTGGTACCTGCAGCCTGGTACTGGCCGTCCTGCTCATGCTCCAGCACCTGGCTCTGGTTCTGATAAAGATCCTCCTGAACCGGTTCGTCGTAGGTGGGTTCTGCTGCTGGGGCCGAAACCGGTTCCACCTCATACACATTGTCTTCCTTCTCTTCTATCTCACTGTGGGCCTCCTTGTTTAAATACACAAAAAAACAGGAGAGAGGAGACATTATACACTGATAACGGCACAATTAATCAGTGCTGTAGATTACATTAAAAAACATGCATTTTTATTGGTGGCATGTAATTAAGATCACCAAAAAGTGCTCTATAATGCTATATAATGTTCATATGACCCAAACAATCACTCTGACAGACTGTAATACACTACAGGAAGTGTAGGGGGCGATATGGCTTCTACTGTTTCATTTAAAAAGCTCTATAATGTTCATATGATCCACTCAGTCACTCTGACAGACTGTAATACACTACAGGAAGCGTAGGGGGCGATATGGCTTCTACTGTTTCATTTAAAAGGCCTCTGTAATGTTCATATGATCCACACAGTCACTCTGACAGACTGTAATACACTACAGGAAGTGTAGGGGGCGATATGGCTTCTACTGTTTCATTTAAAAAGCTCTATAATGTTCATATGATCCACACAGTCATTCTGACAGACTGTAATACACTACAGGAAGCGTAGGGGGCGATACGGCTTCTACTGTTTCATTTAAAAGGCCTCTATAATGTTCATATGATCCACAAAGTCACTCTGACAGACTGTAATACACTACAGGAAGCGTAGGGGGCGATACGGCTTCTACTGTTTCATTTAAAAGGCCTCTATAATGTTCATATGATCCACACAGTCACTCTGACAGACTGTAATACACTACAGGAAGTGTAGGGGGCGATATGGCTTCTACTGTTTCATTTAAAAAGCTCTATAATGTTCATATGATCCACACAGTCACTCTGACAGACTGTAATACACTACAGGAAGTGTAGGGGGCGATATGGCTTCTACTGTTTCATTTAAAAGGCCTCTATAATGTTCATATGATCCACACAGTCACTCTGACAGACTGTAATACACTACAGCTTTCTTTAGGTAAACAACATGTCAACAATAAAAAATACATTAACATTTTCTACCCATAATCAATCATTACAGCCCCATTTCATATCAGTAGGTAAACAAACACACTATGAAAGAACAGTTGAAATGGTCCATGAGGTGAAGTGAACATGAGCTGAGGTCTGTGTGTTACATGACAAAACACTAGGGGGCACCAGAGTCACATACAGTAAGAGTGGATACCAAATCTCAGTCCAGGAGACTCAGTGTTCAGTACGTTTGCGTTTTCTCTGCTTTTATATACCAGATTTAACTCATGAAGCCCTTTGTGTGCTGAGTCACGTGGGTTAAGAGCAGGAACACGCTGAAACGTGCGGAGCGTGTGGTTCTACTGACCAGCTGACTCAGAGTAAAGACGTTCTGAGCTTACAGATAAACTGTGGACTTCATCTCTGTTGGAGCTGAAGTAGGTTTGTGATGAAAATGTAGCAGTGAAGTTTTAAAAGATAAACCAAAGAAAATGTTTACACACACTTAAACATGATGGTTCTTCAAGGGTTCTTTAGTGAAAAAAAAAGACCCAAAGAACCCTTTGCAGGATTAAAGGGTTCTTTGAGTCGTGAAAGTGTTCTTCAGCTTGATGGAGAATGTGCTGTAGATGGTTCTATATAGAACTTTTCTGGATAAAAAGTCTGACCGTAACAATAGAAGCCCTCTTTTTGGTGCTATATAGAACCATTTTCAAAAAGAACCATCTACAGCACATTCTCCATCAGTCTGAAGAACCCTTTCACGACTCAAAGAACCCTTTAACCATGCAAAGGGTTCTTTACATGTTCATGGTTCTATATAGAACCATTTCTTTACTAATGAACATTTGAAGAACCATTTTTTAAGAGTGCAATCAGAACAAAACTAAAATGACTAAATAAAAAAAATAAATAAATAAAAATAATAATAATAATAATAATAATAATAATATAAAAAAATTTAAAACAACTCAAATCACCACTGTGGGGAAAGCTGAGTGATATATTGGCCTCTCTCATTCTTTCTTTTGTAAAAGGATCTCAAAGCTGTATTTTGAACATGACTCTAGTGGCCCCGACACAGTATCTTGCAGCACAGGACTAATGTACAGTGTTGCTCGTGGGAGCGGGTGGGAAATCAGGCCCCTTCAGGCGGGAGCGGGCGGAAGCACACATACAGAGAAATCCCGCAAATTAATGAACAGCCTAAATAAAGTAGAACGATCACTGAATCAGATATGTAAACAATGTTCAGATAAACAGTTCAAATGAATAAAGTCATTCTTGAGGAACTGATCACATGAACGACCCGCAGATTCTCACAGACCTGGTTCAGAAATACTGCGTCTGCGTGGCGTGAGCTGCTTGTATGAAGCGGCAGGGTCCCAGACGCCGCACTGAGGCACCACTGTGTTTAGAGAACAGACCCGAGGCAGTTTTTTCTGTGCGTCACGCAGCTAAATACACTGAAATAAGCCATGAAAATCAAACCACCGTATAAAAACGGTAAAAGGCGACTTTTTACTATTATTTTTATTCATGACGAAATATTTATGACCATTAATCCGTCTGAACACAGGAATGTCTGTATGTCTGTATAACTTCCTCGCTGCTCTGCAGCTCAAACGCTATATGTATGAAAGGCCAGTGCGTCCGAGCTGTAGTGCTCGTGCTGCCGCATCACTCGCAATCAGGCGTTAGAGAGATGACGAAGCCTTCAGTCTGACGGCCACAGCTGCCCAGCAGAACACCAAAATAACCGCTCTGTGGTTTAATTCCTGCTGTGTTTAAATGGAAATAAATGGCATTTGGTGAAGTTACTTCACAGTGAGTCTGATAACATGACTGCTGTGTTAGAGGATAACGTGTTTGTGATTAGGCTGTCAGATATTGGATGTGCGCAGGACTGTGCGGGCGGGAGCAGGCCGAAGTGTTTCAGTTGCGGGCGATTTTCTGCGGGACCGGGCGGGAGCAGGACTGAAAAAACAGTCCGGCGCAGACCTCCACTCGAGAACAGCAGCTGGAAACTGATCCTCACGTGTGAAACTACGGTGGAAAAGTGAAGCAGCATGACTGAAAGATGCTTTCCAGCTTAAACAAGCGCCTGGTCGTTCATTCTGTCTGACAGGACTTTCATGGCACGAGTACAATCCCAGTAAAACACCATTTACGCCTGAATGACGTGAATCCTGAACATTATTAGTGAAGTCACACCAGCAGTGTGTTGGGCTTTGAACATGAAAAGAACCTCGAGCCTAAAAGTGAACATCATCATCATTATTAGGGTGAACAGTAGAGTTACCTCATACTCTGGAGCAGCGGTGGTGGTGGTGGTGGTGGTGGGGCTGGGCTGAGGGGAGGGAGTTCTAGCTTTGGCACTTTCCTAGAACCAAGCAGGAACACATGTAGACATGCAGGATGAAGATGGACACATGCATGGAGGAATGGAAGCACAGCTACTTTCAGCACTAGTCATGAGATAAGGACATTCGACTTTTGTCTTCTTGAGCACTGAAAGGTCCCGACTGAGCAGGATTTTCATTTCATTACCCACCTTTAGATTGTTGATCAGAGCTGGGAACTGAAAATTTCCTGGTACCAACAGTGATGCTCTGACTTTAATACTGATTCCTAAACTATCCATTTTTACCTTCAGAATTTAGCCAGCCAGCTCACTGACTCTGATCAGACGGACTACTCAGGTACTCAAAAAATGAGTGTAAATTTGGGCTCAATCCCATTTCACTCGCCCGTACCACTGAGCCCTACCCCTCTGTTTTGTGTGTTCATGTCTAAAGGTAGGGTGTCCCAATTCTTGTTGAGATAGAGGGGTAGGGTGAAGTGTTGGGGCTACATGGCCCTCCAAACGGAGGTTTTTCAGAGACTCCAAACAGAGAAAAAAGGAAAAACGGCAAGATGGAGAACAAGAGACCAAAGAAACACACAGATGTGAGAAATTTCTGTTAAAAAATACAAAAACCACTGTTTTATCTTAGTTTAATATCGTTTCAGTGTATTATGGTCATTTTTCTTCATAACAAGCACAAAAAAAATCGCTAATAGCATGCTAATGTCTCGGTAGCTAGCTAGCTAACTTTCCCGTTCCACCTTAAATAGTCCAGCAGTTCTGATACCTGAAGCGGCAGAAGGTAACTGTCGCACCATTTAAGGTGGAACGGGAAAATTCGAACAAGACGCCGGTGAATATCTGACTTCAGCTTCATATCACTGAAGAATTAGGGGTGGGTGATAATAAATAATTGCCCCCCTCTTTGAAGATCATATGATTCCCTAAATGTAACTAAAGCCCAGCAGTGAGGAGCTGAACTTTACCCTCCTCTGCTGTCACTGCAGACTGGCAGGGTCGCCTACAGAGCAGCGCTGGTAGCTGTTAATGAAGTGATGCTCTTTTTATTTGAGGGTCTCATTTCAGAGGGAAGATCTCAACCACTACCCTGTAACTCAGTTCCAAAGGGCGACACTCAAAAACAAGGGGTAGCGCTAAAAAGAAGAAATGGGACTGGGCCTTCGTATTGAATGAGATGAATGGGATGGAAGTTTTCAATGTTCAGCAGTGCTGAAGTACTTCGGTCAGCACCATTAAAAGTACTGAATGTCGATACTCAGCCCTGAGCCTGACTTTTACTTTTACCAAATTCTTAAGGCATATCTACTAAAGGCCTGCTCTGTGATCAGTGACCTTAGTATGATGATCTCAGAGTGAAAGCCTGGAGTCGGATTCTCAAAGCTTCAGGGCGGTTATCGCTATCGGTCACGTGTAAACAATAGAAAGGTCTTATGCTTATTTGATGTTACTGTATTTTATGGCATTTAAATTCATAGACTAAATAAAAAGTGGTGGGAACTTCTGTGGGATACAGTTAAATCTAAACGATCAGGCAAGTGTAATGAACAACGTTTTTGTATTATATTCAAATTGTATGATGACAATTTAAGTCTCCTAAGGGCCACATGAACTCATACTATATAAACTCTAATATTAAGGTCTATATTTCACTGCTGTTGAAAGAAAATCTTGTATCTCAGTTTTTGACATTTTTCAGTTTAATATTTGAAAATGCCTGCTGCCCTTCATATTGTGTGTACATTTCATGATGAGTGGACTAAAAAAAACGACCCAAAATGACTTGGGAAAAACTTCTGGTTCCATTGACTTACATTAAAAGTAAAGTAGGTTTTTTCCTTCTCCTGTAAAGTTACCATTTAGGAGATACGAGGATTTCTTCCAACAACAGTGATATATATATATATGAGAGAGAGAGAGAGAGAGAGAGAGAGAAAGAGAGACAGAGAGAGAGAGAGAGAGAGAGAGAGAGACACACAATGTCCTAGTGGGTTATGACTGACTCAAGTGCTCTGAGCATCCAGCCTCTGGTCTCTAAAAAAAAAGGCCAAGTAATGGTGACCAATCAATTTGGATGTAATGTAGAAAAACATTTTACAAAATATGACTGCATGACAAAGTGAATGTACATGTAAAGTAACTGAACCACTGTCAATGATTAAAATTAAGCACGTGGGTGCAGCCTATCAGAGTAAAGTGGGTGGATGATGGGTGGGGCTTATGTATGGACACACCCACTCTTAAAGCATGGCTTTTCTTTTCCCCCTGAAGAACTTATAAACACTATGGGTTGTAATTTTGGGGTTTATTTTAAGTGTAACTGAGCCAAAGCAATCTGTGTAGAATAGAAGACAAGAGCTCTGTAGAATTTTGTGTTTTGAATATGAATATGTGCATCATTACAGCCGTACCTGTCAGATACACGTGTGAAGTAAACGTACATAGCGTTAGACACCCAGTGTGTATTCTGAACTGCTGAACGCAGTTTCTCCACTCAAACGCACCTCTACCTTCCTGCGCGCTTCCTCCTGCTCCTGTAGCTCCTTGGCCTGCCGTCTGGCTCGCTCTTCCTCCGCCCGTTTCCTGTCCTCCTCCTCTTTCTGCTTCGCCAGGTTTTCAAAACGAGCCTTAATGTTGCCTGTTCCGCTGCCGGCTGCGCACAAACACACCGTCACATTCCTCACATTTAAATCTCTCAGATTATGAGTCAGAATATGAATATTGTTACTGTTTTTCAGTTGTTTGCATATTTTTGAAACTCCAGTGACTCTTTACACTGTGTTGAAATAACATGACAAACAGAAATGGTCCAAAAAGACTTGTTTCATTAACGTCCACTACACTTAAGGAAAGTTTTTTCTTCCTCTGTAAAGTTAAAGTTTCAGAGATATGAGGTTTTATTTTAACAGCAACAATATTTTGCCTGTTGAAAGTTTGGGAAAATTAAACTAACAACTTCCCCATAACCTACTGATAACTATTTAATTATTTATTTATTATCTGCACTGTTATGCGAGAGATGTTTCGTATCAAGCTGTTTGAGTTCCTTCCTCTTAGAAAGGCTGTGGTCTTCTCTGCTCGGCTCTCTCTGTAGGAGCTGAAAAGCAGCAGCAATCAGTTTTAAAAGCGCTCTCGTCTCCTCGGCGCAGCTCTGCGTCCCTCAGAGGCGCATTAGGGAAAACGGTGACTTGACAATATATTTATGCGTATATATAGTATATATTTCTAATATGTAGGAGATACACCGGTCAGGCATAACATTCTGACCACCTCCTTGTTTCTACGCTCATTGTCCATTTGATCAGCTCCACTTACTATATAGGTGCACTTTGTAGTTCTACAGTTACAGACTGTAGTCCATCTGTTTCTCTGCATACTTTGTTAGCCCCCTTTTACCCTGTTCTTCAGTGGTCAGGACCCCCATGGACCCTCACAGAGCAGGTACTATTTGGGTGGTGGATCATTCTCAGTGCTGCAGTAACACTGATGTGGTGGTGTGTTAGTGTGTGCTGCGCTGGTCTGAGTGGATCAGACACAGCAGTGCTGCTGGAGCTGAGACTGTAGAACTACAAAGTGCACCTATATAGTAAGTGGAGCTGAGCTGAGCTTCTATAGCCTATTTCTATACACTAGGGGTTCCCAACCTTCAGCCATCTAACCAATCAGATCATTTTTCTGCCCAAGAAGAAGCTGATTTGGCAGCTACTGAGTGCTGGACGTCAGGCTGAAGAGAGGACAGCTGCAGATGGAGATCAGCTCAATTTGACAGGTTTAGGTTTGACATTCATTCTCTTTAGTCTCTGAATGACTCTGTAAGTTGGGTTTCAAAGCTTCATCTCAAAAAGACCTCTGAGCAAACAGCACAGAGCAGAGTTCTCCTGCACCCGTGAAGCCCAACCCTGCTACACGCTGCTGTATTTTCTTCGCTCCGGTTATGCTGCTATTATGCCAGAACAATGAGCTTCGTATGAATATAATGTTTTTTTTCGCAAATTATTAACAACATTTTTTGTTCACAAATAATCAGCTATATTTAAAATTAGGTTTGGTTGAAAGGTGATGGCCAACAGCCTCTTCGAAGTACCACCCAGGCCTACAGGTCGAAAATCACTGGCCTACACTGACTTTTTGGAGTGTTAAAGTGTTAAAACATTCTTCTGCGCAAAAAAAAGACCCTGTAAAGGTTGAGTTCATCATTAAGCAGCTCTGTGCAGACGCTTTGTGTTTGTTTATCTTCAGCACTCGGCTGAAATATCTTCCTTGATGTGATGAGCAGCTTTCGACAGTTTCTTTCTCCAAACTATTGTTAAAAAGTCATACTGGAACTCTTCTGGTCCAAAGAAAAGTGTTAAGCGCTGACATCACAACAAAAGGAGAAAGTGGGCGTGGCCTTTGGCTTTATTTCTAAATATTCCTAAAAAGGTAGCACCAATGTTGCCACAAATATTAACACAATATTTGTGATATTGTTTTCATGGCTGTATGATGAGTTGATTGAAACAGACTAAGAAGCCTTTATGCAACCTCTTCAACTCCTTGAGACCACCGGTGGTTCCAAAACGCACTTCGTCATATTCTTCATAACTTTCATATTTCATAAGCTACATTCTAAAGGTGGGGGTCGTATGAGAGCTGTAACTGTCTTCTCTCCAGTCAAATAGATGGGTGATGTAATTTTAAACCCTTATAATAAAAGAAGCTGAACTCACAATTTTTTTTTCTACTGAAAGTCGACCCATTTTTCCACAAATCTGGGCTATAAACTATAAACAGATGGCGTCTCTTCAGTGATCTGCTCTGTAAAGATTATTTTTATAAAATAATACAAAGAGCGTCTAAGATTTTTGGCTTTCAGCAGTAAACTGTAAGCATATAGCAATATGTGTATCATAAAACACATGTTCTGTTAATTTGAGGGGAAAAGTTCTTGCCTGCTTCCACGGGTCTGGTTTTCTGGTACGCAGTGCTGGGCTTCTCCACTTCCTCAAACGTTCCTGCACTCTGAGTAAAGGAAGGTAAACAACTGTTATAAATGCAGCTTTATTCTCTTCAGAAAGTCAACAAGTAATGGAAGCTTATATGCCAACAATTAGCCTGGTGCTAACTGCATGCCTAAATCATCACTCGCTCGCCTCGAAGCGTGTTGGTCATCGAGATGGTCAGTCATCTCTAATGGACTTTATTACGTGGATTCAGAAAAATATATTCTTTAATCAGTATGTTATCTACACAAATCAGCACGGTTTGAGGTGAGTGAGCGATGATTTAGACATGCAGTTAATGCTTCCATTATCTGTTAGCTACATTAGCCTCTAGTGCTAAAACTGAAGAAGCAAACTTCAGACACCAAACATGTCTTCAACGACTACATTTGAGTCAAAGCCGGGGTTAAACTACACGACTTTTACCCTGATTTTAGCCCCGATTCTCAGTCTGAGCTGGTCGGCTCTAGTCTGCAGATGTTTGGTCAGTCGGAGTCGACAGTTGGAGAGAGTCGAGTCGTGTTTGAGGGGCGCAGACTCAGATTTACTGCCTCCCAATCCCGTTTTAGAGCAGTCTGAGTTTATTAAACGACTGATTATTTTGACCCGACTGAGTGTAATCTAGCGTAAACGGATCAACGACTCAATCTGAACGGATTCCTGCAACAACCAATGAAAACTGAGAGCACGAAAGAAGAAAATACAGAAATTAAACAAAGAAAACCTGTGAAAAGTCTCTCACGTGCAGAACAAAGCTTTTTAATGAGCTGAGTTTAAGGCAGAATTGAGTTTATGTACATTTAAAACTAAAAATACCAAACTGATCACATTTTTAAAATCAATGACCCTCATTTAAACATGTTTACCTACTGCTTCTTTACTGCGACAGTGCAGAGAGAACAGCAGCAGCCACTACACGTTTGTTTATTTGCATCTCCTAATAAAAGGATAACGCGAGAGTTCAGTGAGTAAATGTTGAGTAGCGTGTGATCCCCAATATATTAGTCGCCCAAAAATCAGCAGAAACCAGTCTGACAGTGTGAGACGCCCAGTCTTTAATAATCTGTTAAGACTTTAAAAGTCGTGTAGTGAACTAAAGGCTTAAGGGGGGAAAAATTAAAAAAAGAGAGCCGCAATTTATTTAATTCATTTTCCATCCTCTCTTCATGCATCAGAATTAAACAGGCTGTTTTTATTACTGTGCCTTTAAGACACATATGTAAATGAGCTCTGTCCTGATTGGCTGCCCTGTATTGTGCCTCATTCAGAAATCTGTCCGTGCTCAACCGCTCCTTATACCTTCAGAGTGAGTGGGAGGGGCTAAACTGTGACTGGACAGGTGGATATACGCAAGTGTACTGGTTTTTGTGACATCACAAAAACAATGGGTTGTTTTCACAGCTTGGTTTCCATATATGGACTGTATGAACTGGACAGCGATACGTTTTTAAACTGGAACACTGTCCGCACAGTAAATCAAGCTTTTTTTTTTCATGTGATGAGCCCTTTAAGTGTTGACCACAGCCTACCTTGTCCATTCTGTCCTTCTGCACTCCGTACTTTCCTCCAAACCCTTTGGAGTAATCTGGAAAAAGAGAGAAAAACAGTGAGCTTCAGCGAACTGGACACGAAAGCGTTCTTCTGAGGAAACAGAAGCTGGGGGGCGATGCTGAGAGCAGCTCATGCAAACCTGTAAAAGAAAGAAAGCCAAACACAAACGAACAGAGGAGGCACAGAAGGAGAGAACATCATTCTCAGCAGCCGCGCATCGGCCAGCCAGCCAACTCCGGGCTGAGGCAGGTCAGCAACAGTCAAACTGGACTAAGCTCTGCGCCGGACGGTGTGTTTATGTGACAAAGCGTGAGAGGGATTGTGGGTAGTTGGCTGAAGGGGTCATGCATAACAGCTGCCTTCAACAGGCCTGAAAGCTGACGGGTGCTGCCAGGAGGGGGGGGTGGAAGTGTTGGGGGTGTTGGTGGGCAGGGGGTATCATAGCAAAAAAATAAAATAGATAAATAATAATAATAATAATTAAAGATATTTCAATTAAAAGAAGGAGGGGGAGAACAGTGGTCCGCAATATCAATATTAACTTATTAATTTACTACAAACTCAAATGAGCCCTCGTCTGTCAGGAAAACGTTCATTAAACAGGACTGTCACGATTACTCAGTGGTCAAATTACACTGCTCAACTGATTTCCAAGTAAAAATAAGTGAACACATCCTCTACATGTGATAGTTTCTAGTACGTTAGACTCAGCAGATAAACAGAAAATATAATAGAAACAAAAAATGTAATAAGCCTGATGTGGCAGAGTCGGCGCCACAGCTCGAACGCGCCGGTCTTTCATACATACAGCGTTTGTGCTGCAGAGCAGTGGGAAAGTTAAACAGACATTCCTGTTTCCAAACGGATAAATGGTCACATCAGTCACTCTGATCAACAAAAATGTCATTTATGAAAATGCACGATATGTTTGTTTATCCTCAACAGCATTCTGACTTGTGATTAGGCAAAAGTTTCAGGCCTGTAGACCAACCGGGAAAATCTGTCTGCAGCACAGAATGTTTAACTAGTCTAATTTTAGTACCTGTGCAGCATGACACGCAGCACATGGGGGAGGGGGAAAATAATAATAAATCAGCTGTTCTCTAAATACCGCGCCACCTCAGTGCGGCGTCTGGGACGCTTCGCACACGCAGCCTGTGTGAAAGCACTGACCAGGCCTTAGGCTATGTTTACACAGCAGGTAAAAGTGGCCAAAATCTGATCTTTTTCTTCATTTGTGGCAGATGTGTGTCTGTGTGTCACTGTGAACAGATAAACACACTGAATCTGACATTTTCAATTCCAATTTGAAACGCTTTAATATGTGGTACTGAAATCTGATACACATCTGATATGTGGCAACGCGAACAGATCGGAATTCATGAGACTTTTACGTCAATCCAATTCGACACTCAATATAATTTCGCGCTGCTGAGACTCAAACATCTGGGCTGATGTTTAAACAAAACTTGACACTTAGCCAAACCGATCCATGTTCAAAGAGATTTAGAAAGGAATGGCCGAACGCTACCGGAGGAGAACGAGGCTGCAGCACCAAAGAAAAGCTAAAAGTCTGAAAGCAAAGTTTAAGGAAAGCGAGGACGTGAACCAAAGAAGCGGCCGTGGCTGAATAACGTGGCCTTTTCACAGCGAGCTCGAGCGCATTCTGGGTGATGAGTCCAGCTGCCGGTCATCAGAACTTCCTATCAGCTCCTGTGATGCTGTGAAGATGAAGCTGAACCTCCGGGAGCGGCTGATGCTGCTGACTCCATTTTGATCGTTTACATCTGGATGAGCCGCGTGAAGCTCTGTTCTTTAGCGCATGTGGGTCAGTTTAGGAGCTGACCTGTTCAGACTGACGTCTCATACAGATCACATTTAAAAGATATTGTGAACAACGAATTGGATTTGGTGAGAAAATCAGATTTGGGCCTCTTTTTCCAAATAACGTTGCATTTCGAATGTTCATAATGGTCATTCGCGAATATTAGCTGGCAATTTTATACATAAACATTAGCGTTTTTATAAACACTAGCATTATTATATATTATTATTATTATTAGCCTTTATTTAAAACATTAACTTAATATTTCTTTGAATGTAATTTGTGTGTAATATATAAAACTAACTGTAATAATAAAATCTAACAATTGTATTTAGACCAAATTCTGTGGACATAATAAGTATAGGCACATATTTGCGGACCACTGGAACAGAAGGAAGACCAAAAGCGTAAAATTAAACTGGGAAGATTTTCAGCAGCATCCAGACCAGCACAGGCCAGTTTATCTTTGATTTAATCATATTTAAAGGATTATGACAAAGTTAGACAGTGTCAGCTTGTATGACCCCGAGTTATTGTTCTCACAATTCAGGACAGCCAATCAGAACAGAGCTCATTTGCATGTGTCAGTCCTAAAGGCACAGCAACAAAAGCGGCCTGTTTAATTCTAAATGATTAATTTTTATTCATTAATTTTAATTTTATTAAAAATCTTTTTAATTTTATTGTATTACTAATTTTTATGTAAATATGACCATTTTTGGTATGTACACCTGCATGAATGTCACACATGCAGGCTTCAGAGAAAAACTAGGAATAAATGGTGGATATGGGCCCTTTAAATATTGCATATTGATTAAGATCAAAGTATTTAATGAAATATGAGCATCTCATAAGCCTGTGCCACTGGACACTGCAGACCGGGGCTGATTTGTGTAAGTGGACACGTTTCGGGTCACTGTAACGCATAGTAGATTTCTCTGTGTGTGTGTGTGTGTGTGTGTGTGTGTGTGTGTATGTGTTGGGGGGGGTTTGGGGGGTCTGTGTTAGAGACAGTGCCTTGTTGAGACTCGTGCTTGGCCAGGCTTTCTTTGTGGTCAAACCCCAAAGCACACTTGTCCTGCTTCTCAACCTCCACCCCGTACTTCCCTCCAAACCCACGCTTATAATCTGCAAAAACAACCCACACAGAGACACAAACATGGACAGATACATACACAGACAGACAGACAGACACGATGGCCTGGACAAGAAACAGTTTACAAAAAGAGCAATATGAAGATCTGCAGGAGGAAAACGCTGACGCAGCCATGACCCATTCACCTGTTCAGAGGCCACGAGAGGCTGCAGATAAAACAGTATAATAAGGCTCAACAACACAGCATTAAAAACTGAGTGTGGGAAAAGTGTTTAAATATACACTCCCCACATTTACTGCCCTTCACAGAGACCACGGTCAGTGATCGGAACGAGGCAGCCTATCAGAAAACTGCACCGAAAATCTGGCATTTCTTTTATTTAAACTTGGAAATAACAGGAAGTTTTAAAATTAATATATTTCTATATTTTATCGCTGCTGTCGGAAGAAAACCTTGTAGGTCCATTTTTGTCGTTTTTCAGTTTTTGGTATAATTTGAAAATGCTTGTTGTTCTTTACATTGTGAGTAAATTTTATGATGAATGGACCAAAAGAAACGGCCCAAAACGACTTGAGAAAAAAGTCTGGTTCCATTGACTTACATTGAAAGTAAAGTATGTTTTTTCCTTCTCCTGTGAAGTTACCATTTTGGAGATATGAGGTTTTCGTCCGACAACAGCGATATATTAATTAGAAATTAGAAATGATTACTTTTCCCCAATTTTCTCCCCAATTTAGATGTGTCCAATTCCTCCGAGTTAGGCTTCCTCTGATTTAGGCTGGGGTGATGGGGGAGACGGGGGGCCATCCTACCCACCCAGAGAGAGCGAGGACAACTGTGCTCTCTTGGACTCCCAGCCACGGACGGCTGTAGCATCACCAGAGATCGAACTCGCCAACGCTGAGACGGTTGTGCCCCTGGCTGGATGTTTTTGGTTCTCAGTCCAGCAGCGACACTGAGGTGTTTAAAAACTCCAGCAGCACTGCTGTGTCTGATCCCCTCAGACCAGCACAACACACACTAACACACCACCACCACCACGTCAGCGTTACTGCAGTGCTGAGAATGATCCACCACCCAAATAGTACCTGCTCTGTGAGGGTCCATGGGGGTCCTGACCCCTGAATATATTTACATATTTATTTCTTGTTTTCTGTTCTTCTATTCTTCTTCCTAGTCTCAGTTGTTTTGAGGCTTTGTTTACGACAAATGCATAAGGTCCGGAAAAGAAAACTCAGTTTATGACACCAAGTGATTTATTTCTCCTGTGATGACCTCCTTCTGAATTTCTAGACATTTCCTCCTTGAATTTCCATGTTGTGCATATGTGGGTCATTCTACAGAAACGTCCATTATTGTGTCCCTAGTGTTTACAGATATATTACACTTCAAAAACATGTAAGGGCTACAATTTATTTATATTTTCAAATAAAACAATATTTTAACAATTACACCTTCTTGAGCCTCAATTTACCAATAGTGGTTTTTAAATCAATCATCTAGAATTCCAAGCACCACAGAAGAGCTCGTCCCCACAGTCATGTGTGAAGGCTGAGGCCATATTTTGAAGAAAAAAAAAACATTTTTTTTTTTCAATTTTAACTACAATAATCTATAAATGACCATGGAATATATGATTTAAATGACAAAGAAAACAAAAGCCAAATAAATATTATAAAATATTTAATGAAAGTTCCCCAGGAGTCGTGTCACTGGTGTTACTGCGTAACAAATGACGAAAAAGCTCATGGTGAGTCCACTGTGTCTTTCAGTTATCAGAGATTTTCTCATTTAGCTCATGATTTCATATGAAGCTTTTAGCTGAAGTCACTGGTGTGACCGACTTTATTCTGAGGTTATTGTGAAAAAAATTGTGAATACAAATGGATTAAATTCCATATTTTAGTGGATGTTCCATGACTGACAACATGTGGTTTGATGCTCTGCAGCAGGCATTTAGTAAAATGCATTGTTCATTAAAAATGCCTCTGGTGTTCCTTTATTATGTGTAACACCAATGAGGACCAGTAACACCAGTGACTCCTATGGACAGATAGAAAAGTGGACGTTTCTGTAGAATGACCCATGTACACAATGAAAGCAGAGCAGTCCTGTGCTGCCTCTGAAAGTGTTAGTCTGGAGCCCCGACTGAAGAGAAATGGATTGAATAAACACGCCGAGTGTGGAATCCGCTGAAAGTCTGTAACACTATCAGACTCAGTTAGAAAGCAGGTTCAGTCACACGCTGAGATGGAATGGAGAAACGGACAAACAGGCTTTTCCACATCCTCAAAATCAGCACTTCCTCCTCACACGGAGTGCAGTATGGGTGGGTGGGTGAGTGTGTGTGTGTGTGTGTGTGTGTGTGGGTGGATCTACTACCTTTCTGGGACTCATGAAGCTGGAGCTTCTCCTGATGGTCCCAGCCCACCGCAGATTTGTCCTGGCGGTCCGTCTGCACACCAAACTTCCCTCCAAAGCCCTTCACGTAATCTAAACCACACAAACAGACGCAGGTTACTCTCATTAGTGCTCACAGGTCAATATTCTCACTTCAGAACTGAAACCGGTGAACTTCACAGCTACCTTCACTTTTACTATCACAAACACACACATTAGATGTGAGAACTGCTCCAGTTACACTGTAGTGAACATAGAGGGGTGAGTGGGGCACAACCTGAGACTTGAGGTTATTTTGTTTGCATTTCCTATATTTTTCTTGCATTGTATTTTTCTACGTATAACATTTGGGTGCTTTTACAGTCAAAATTCATTTCTACATGACTGTTTTAGAACCTCTCTTTATCCCTTAGAATTAACCACACTGTTTATTGTTACTGTGCCTTTAAGGCTGATATGTAAACGAGCCCTGTTATGATTGGTTACCTTGTATATGTGCTTCTACTTCAGAAAGAAGTCTGGACTGGAAATTTGATCAGGTTGGGTCACATTTCTTATATTATATAAGCTCCTTAGAGAAGCGTTAAACATCTAAACAGTTACTTTCGACATATGTAATCAGGCTAATTAGCCCTTTTATTCTGTTAATGCATGAAATGCTATGTAATTTATTGACTTATTTACTGTAAACACTGCCACAATGTCTTATGTTGAGATCATTAAAAAGGGAAAAAAAAATCATTAAAAAGGTAATAAACCTTCAGCTCCTGATTGAGGTGGAGAAACCTGTTTGAGAGGCAAAGGACTTATTTATTTATTTTATTTAATAAAATATAAATACATAAAAATACATAAATAAATAAATAATATATAGCATTTACAATAATGTTTTATTTAATAAAATAAAATAAATAAATAAATAAATAAATAATGTGTGATTATAGTTTAGATGCAAAAAAATAAAAAAAATCACGTATGAATAATTTACATTTTTGGTATGTAGTGGTCTTAAGTGTGGCAGAGCTGTAAAATTTTAGAATTTGTGATTTTTTTCATGCACGTTTCATTCTTTTTATTTTTTAAACAGTTTGATCTAAACAATCCTCCAAACGTTACGCAGCAACCGTGTTTATAAGACTGTGCCAAAGTAAACGCAGCTGAAGATCAGCGCCCACCTTTCTGAGACTCGTGCTTCTCCGTCTTCCCCTGATACTCAAACCCAACAGCGCTTTTGTCCACTTTATCCGTCTCCACGCCGAACTTCCCACCGAATCCTTTGGTGTAGTCTGAACGTGGGGCAAGAGACACACAGGACCAGGACAAAAAAACAAGTTAGACTCTCTTCAGGTCACAATCACACAAGTCAACGGCATCAATGTTGTTATAAGAATAAGAAATTATTAAAATTCTTATAGTACCAGTCAAAAGCTTGGAGTCACCTGACCGAATGCATTTTCTTGAAACACATTTGATCTTTTACTTGTTTGAAATTTGTTTATAGTGCTGGGCGATATGACCTCAAATCAATATCACGATTAATTGAATGTTTTACCTCGATTACGATTAATGAACGATTATTTTGTTTTTGTTTTTTTGTTTGTTTTTTGTCGTCCTAGTTCAGTGATAAGGTTTGTACTGTAAATATGTTCTGCATATCTTAATGTAAATCGTCTGAACAGCCAGATCAGAATTCACGCGTCAAACCAACTCGACATTCGTCATAATTTCGCGCTGCTGAGACTCAAAAACATTTGGGGTGATGTTTCTGTAAAAAATCATTAGAGACTCATCCAGAACCCTCCATGATTGAAGAGATTTAGAGAGAAATATCCGAACGCGGCCGCAGGAGAACGAGGCTGCAGCGTCAAAGAACAGTTAAAAGTCTGAAAGCAGAGTTTAAAGAATCCGAGGACGCGAACCAAAGAAGTGACCGCGCCCTTTTTACGGCTCCAACACATTCTGGGTGATGAGCCCAGCTGTCAGTCAGTGAAGCTTCATGATGGCTCCTGTGATGCTGGTGAAGATGAAGCTGATCCTCCGGGAGCGACTGGCGTTCGTTGGCGGTCGTGATTGTTGACCTCTGGATGAGCCGTGAAGCAGCGTGACGCTCTGTTCTTTTGTGCATGGGGGTCAGTTTAGGAGCTGATCTGTTCAGACTGATGATCACATACAGATCACATTTAAAAGATAATCTGAACAGACAAACAAAAATAAAAACGGATTTGGTGAGAAAATCAGATTTGGGCCACTTTTACCTGCTGTGTGAACGAAGCCTTAGCTTGACTTGAACGTAGCCTTAGACTGGACGTAGCGGAGTGGTAGTAAGTTTTTAAGGAGACGAAAGAATTAGCAGAATTAAATAAAAAAATAAATAAATAAAATCGAAATAACCCACATGGGCAAGATTACGTCGTTCAGAGGTTCTGAATGTCGGTTTCGATTACTTTTCGATTAATCGCCCAGCCCTATTTGTTTATAGGACAAATAAAGTTTATCATTAAGTATCAAAAGCGAACAGCTGCAGCTGCTTCAGAGAAAAACCAAGAGCTGCTTTAAGGCAAGAAGAGTCTAAAAGAGGAGACAGTTTGGATTTGAGTGACACTTTTTATCCACTGTAGAAATTCATGTGTTATTTCATAGTTTTTAGTATTAACTGTTATTTTAAAATGTGGAAAATATATATAAAACAAAACATATACATAAAACCTTTTCTTGACAAGGTGGTCCAAACTTTTAACTGAATAGAATTTTTTTTTTGTATTAAAAATTAAAAGTAAGTCATCTGGCAGCCTTAAAGTTTTAATTTTATAAATTACATTAACAGAACAACACAAAGAGAGTCTAACATCATATCTACTTATTATATCAATAAATAATCATAATTCTAAAGCAGCCAGGTGAAAAAGGCTATTTAAAACACCAATTCTTGTATTAAATAATAAATCAATAACTAAAACTAAGCAAATAAACCCAAAACACTTGTCGCAGCCTAGCGGCTAGCGCCGAGTACCAGGTGCGGGTGAGTGTGAGCAGAGGGAGCTGAGGATCATGGGAAGCAGGAACAAACCTTTCTGCGATTCGTGTTTATCGGTTTTGCCCTGGTAATCAAATCCTACTGCGCTCTCGTCCACACGGTCAGCCTGAACGCCGTAGCGGCCACCGAACCCGGTGGCGTAGTCTAGGGGCAGCACACAGCAGCCAAGCGGGGGGGGGCGCGGGGAGGGGCGGATGGAGGGATGGAGGGGTGGTTTTGTGGAGAAAAAGGCAACAGAAATCACGTAGAGCAGAAAACAGCAGCAAGCGTGTACCAGTGAAGGCTAGCAGAGGCTAAACACCAGCTGACCACAGTCCAGAGGACCCACCGAGCCGCAGAGCTCAGCTTTTACACTAACTTGAGGAATAATCTGGCGAAAAACTTCATTTACAGAGTCCCCCCACCCCACACCCCCCCCCACCACCCCCACACCCCCTCCCCAAATCAGTCAGGACATGTTTGGTGTCTGAAGTAGCTTCTTTAGTTTAAGGACTGGAGCTACGAGGCTAATGTAGCTAACAAGTAATGGAAGCTTATACCCCACCAACTAGCCTGCCTGTCTAAACCATATGCTCTTTTTTGTAATTGGGAGTCTTTCAAAATTATATATATATATATATATATATATATATATATATATATATACATATCATATACACACATACACACACACACACACACACACACACACACACATCACTGCTATAGGAACAAAACCTTGTATCTCCAAAATGGTAACTTTACAGGAGAAGAAAAAAACACACTTCACTTTTAATGTAAGTCAATGGAACCAGAACTTTTTCCAAGTAATTTTGGGTCGTTTCTTTTGGTCCATTCATCACGAAATTTACACACAATGTAAAGGACAACAGGCATTTTCAAATCACGTGAAAAACTGAAAAACGACAAAAATGGAGGTTTTGTTTTGACAGCAGATACACACACACACACACACACACACACACAGACACACACACAGTAACTTAGCTGTGGATAATGAATACAAATATATAATCCTCCTGTTCCTATCCATGCTTTTCTAATGAAAATACACGTGACAATAGCGATAATAATAATAATAATAATAATAATAATAATTTGCTTTAAAACCTACAATAAAATAAATGGATATACACAAATTGCAAACTCACACAAAAGGACCCAACACAAAAATGAAAGCTAAATACAAAAATGTTGATAACAGTGAGTCAGAAACCACATAATCAAGACTATAAGAGAGACTCAACTCCTCCACACAGTTTGAGGCGAGTGTGACGATTTAGGAGCTATGCTGATTGGTGAGCTTCTGGTACTTGTTAGCTACATTAGCCTCATTACTCGTTACTGAGCCCTTTTTCAGCCAGATATCAAGCCTTGATATAAGCACTAAACTCTGCAGCTCTGTGATCCTCGCCGTCCTGCGTCCGGCTGTAAAGCTGCTGCTTCTAAAACTAGCTCTCTCTGTTCATATGCATCAGCAAATCAAATTACAGGAAGCACACATCGTATGATGCATACTGACAAAGGGATAACAATGTAACTGGACATCACCTGGTCATAAATACATTAAGAAATAAAGCCACAATGAAAAATAATAAATAAGTAAACAAACTAAATGAACAACACTGGCTGTGACTGAGGCTCATCATGAATCACTCCTTTGTATTCAGTAGTCTTATCTGCTGAGACCTGCTGAGCAAACACGACTATGGCCAGGTGAGCATGCAGCAGTCCTGCAACGGAAAAGCTGAGTGGCCTAAAAGCAACTTCAAACGCTAAATCTACAAATCTGTAGTGGTCACTTTACCCAAAGTCCTGATTACAATATCTGAATTAGTCCATTTATTTGTTCAAAGTCCTGGGAGAGTGTTACTGCTGTCCACAATGCGGTTGTGGACAGAGGAGTCGTTAAACATTGTTTTGTTCTCTCATTATTTTTTGACATACTCTCTCATTATTCTGAGATCCTACGTTATTAACTGAAGATATTCTCATTAATTTCAAGTGTTTCTCATTATTTTGAGAAACTCAATTATATTCATATATCTATATTTATATTTCCATCACAAAAGCATAAAGAACATCAAAATAATGAGAATATTTCTGAAATGACAAGAGCCTGTCTCAAAATAATGAAAAAGCATCTCAAAACAATGAGATAGTATTGCAAAATAATGACTTAGTTTTGCGAAATGATAAGATACTAAATGAATTAGTTTCATGAAATTAAGAGATAGCATCTCAAAATAATGAGTTCGTTTCACAAAACTGAGATAGTATCTCAAAATAATGACTGTTTCATGAAATTATGAGATAGTATCTCAAAATTATGACTTCATTTCATGAAATTGAGATAGTATCTCAAAATAATGACTTAGTTCTGCAAAATTATGACAGTATCTCAAAACAATGACAGTTTCTCGAAAATAAGACAGTATCTCAAAGTAATGACTTAGTTTCGCGAAATTATGATAGTATCACAATGAAGTAATTTCATGAAATCATGAGATACTATCTCAAAATAATCACTTTGTTTCATTAAATTATGAGATAGTATCTCAACTCAATGACAGTTTCTCGAAATTGAGACAGTATCTCAAAGTAATGACAGTTTTGCGAAATTATGAGACAGTATCTCAAAACAACTTAGTTTGCGAAATTGAGATACTGTCTCAAAATATCGACTTAGTTTTGCAAAATTATGAGACAGTATCTCAAAGTAGTGACTCAGTTTCGCAAAGGTACGAGATAGTATCTTAAAATAATAACTTTCACAAAATCATAAGAAAGTATCTCAAAATAATGACTTGGTTTCATGAAATTATGAGACGGTATCTCATAATAATGACTTAGTTTCACGAAATTATGAGACGGTATCTCATAATAATGACTTAGTTTCACAATATAATGGCAGAGCAATGAATAATTAGGCGCTGAAATGGGCTTCCATAACTATGAGTCTGAGAAACCCTGTTTGCAGGACAGAGCAGAGGGCCTGTCTGTATTTACACTGACCTCCTGTCAGTCATTTTATAGGACACTCCCCTACACCACATAACTCCACCCCCATCTCCATCTGCATGGCTCAGAAAACATTAACGAATCCCTCATAATGTGTCCTAAACTATCTGGTGAAGGCGGGCAGGGGCGTGGCTTTCCTTTGCAGCAGCTTCTAAGTGTATTTAGTTTAGATATCCAGCAGGTGTGTCCATCAGAGAGGGAGGACAGTGTGTGAGACAGCAGGGCAGTGAGCTCTCACACCGAAACACAGCTTCACCAAGCTACACAGAGAAGAGAGCGAAGGTTCACCTTTCTGCGAAGCATGTTTCTCTGTCTTCCCCACGTACTCGAACCCTACGGCAGACTGGAGACACACAAACAACAGGTTACTTCACCTGGACTCACCTGTGGAGCAGCAACGGCATGAAGAGCGGACTGTATGAACAGCTGAAGAGCTGAAATGGACGCAGAAGCTGTTCTGTGCAGGTGACGAGATGAAACAAACACTAACAGACTCTCACTAACATGTCAACAACATATGAGGGTGAGGGTTAGGAATAGGGTTGAGGTTATGATTAGGGTTAGGATTAGGGCCAGGGTGAGGGTTAGGATTAGGTTTTGGATTGAGGTTAAGGTGAGGGTTAATGGGCCTAATCCTTTAGACTGAAATCCTTTTGCTCTGAGTGACTCTATACCTTAATTATGTTTATTTTATTAACACTAACGACCGAACGGTCCATTTTGTCACTAACAATCATACCTCTACCCAAACTTTACCAAACGTTTCAGTACTGACTGTTTCGGTGACAATTTGTCATTTCGAGCTCAAAAACACAGCCAGTTCATGACCAGCAAACACAGCTTTGAACAGCTGTTCACACAGAAAATCACAATATTTTTCATTAAAACACTAAAAACACTGAGTGATGGAGGGAGACGAGGGGCCATCCTGCCCACCCAGAGAGAGCGAGGACAACTGTGCTCTCTTGGACTCCCGGAGATGGACGGCTGTAGCATCACCAGGGATCGAACTTGCGATCTCCTGATGACAGGGCCAACGCTTAGACGGTTGCCCCACTAGAGAGCCCAAAATTGATGCATTTACGAGGCTATAAATGCATATTTTCTCAATATCCAGCACCAGGATTACTGAAACGACATCCATCTCATTAAGTGAGCATCATAATCCGATTTCTGCAGTAATCTTGACGAAATGAAGGATTTTAATAATCTCCATCTTGTAGATGATTTATGTTCATATTTTCAGTTAAAGTTTTGAGTTTATCGGCTGGTCGTATAGCAGAAATCTGATTACTGTCTGACTCATGCAGACCTGGAGTTTCCCCTTTATCTAATTACTCAAGAGCATGGAAACGTGTAGATTGGTTCACTGACAGAATCTGATTTTCTGCAGTTATCAGATTATGAAATGCATGTAAACACACTCAGTGTTTAAAACTGAAACGATGAAAAGCTGTACCTGGTCCACACGGTCAGTCTGAACTCCAAACTTCCCCCCAAAGCCTTTAGAGGTGTCAGTCTGAGAGCAGTGCTTAGAGAGTTTACTCTGGTACTCATGACCTACAGCAGACTAGAGAGAGAGAGAGAGAGAGAGAGAGAGAGAGAGAGAGAGAGAGAGAGAGAAAGAGAAAGAGAGAGAGTTGCAATTTTGAGTTAAGCCAAAACGTGTATAACAGTTGCAGAAGTACAATAAATCAGAAAACAGGTGGAGAAAACACATCTACACCAATCGCTTCATTAAGTCCACCTCCTTGTTTCTACGCTCATTGTCCATTTTATCAGCTCCACTTACTATATAGGTGCACTTTGTAGTTCTACAGTTACAGACTGTAGTCCATCTGTTTCTCTGATACTTTGTTAGCCCCCTTTTACCCTGTTCTTCAGTGGTCAGGACCCCCATGGACCCTCACAGAGCAGGTACTATTTGGGTGGTGGATCATTCTCAGCACTGCAGCAACACTGACATGGTGGTGGTGTGTTAGTGTGTGTTGTGCTGGTACGAGTGGATCAGACACAGCAGTGCTGCTGGAGTTTTTAAACACTGTGTCCACTCACTGTCCACTCTATTAGACACTCCTACCTTGTCAGTCCACCTTGTAGATGTAAAGTCAGAGACGATAGCTCATCTGCTGCTGCACAGTTTGTGTTGGTCATCCTCTAGTCCTTCATCAGTGCTCACAGGACGCTGTTGCCTGGTTATTTTTGGTTGGTGGACTATTCTCAGTCCAGCAGCGACACTGAGGTGTTTAAAAACTCCAGCAGCACTGCTGTGTCTGATCCACTCAGACCAGCGCAACACACACTAACACACCACCACCACGTCAGTGTTACTGCAGTACTGAGAATGACCCACCACCCAAATAGTACCTGCTCTGTGAGGGTCCATGGGGGTCCTGACCACTGAAGAACAGGGTAAAAGGGGGCTAACAAAGTATGCAGAGAAACAGATCAGAGCAGGTACTATTTGGGTGGTGGATCATTCTCAGCACTGCAGTAACACTGACGTGGTGGTGGTGAGTTAGTGTGTGTTGTGCTGGTACGAGTGGATCAGACAGACAGATAAATAGACAGACAGATAGATAGATAGGTAAGACAGACAGTTATTGATCCCCAAGGGGAACCAAGACACATAACTGCACATAAATGTACAAATATTATGCAGAAATAAAAAATTAGACCTAAGTGAGACTTAAAGTATGAGAGAGCAGGAATAGAAGTATATCTGCATATTTACAGAGCATATAGGACAGATATGTTGTATTTCATGAGAGCATGTGTTGCACTAAGTGCTATGAGGTGGTTATAACACAATGAGTATGAACATAACTATGAATATCAGCAGTGTTTACAGCCTGAAGAGCACAGTGAGAGTCAGTACTGTAGTGGTTATGATACACTGCACAGTGTGTATTAACAGGAGAGGTGATATAGTGATGTGACACAGTTTTGGGACATAAATCAGCACAAATGCTAGAAGTGGAGCTCGGGGCGGAAAATGTAAAAATAAGGCAATAAAATAAGATACCGGCCCTTTAAAGTGGGGAAATCATACAGATATACAGTTAAGAGAACATTAAAAGCGCCGAACGCTCTTCTCCAGCCTTATTCTCCGCGCTCTCGGCCTCGGACGTGGAGTGGACAGTGAAACCGAGTGCTGATATCAGTCACGCTGACCGGGACGCTACAAAACTGCTGAAAGTATGTAAGTCTGTGTTCGGGTCAGGCTCACTGGAGCAGCACGTTCACGCCGAATAGTGAAAAGGTCCTCGGTCACGGCCTGTAGACACATCAGCCCCGCTGAGACCTCATTTCTTCCCTCGTTCTCCATTTCTGTGGTAATTAAACAGAGCCACTGAGCCAGAACCCTGCTGAGGTAACAGCTCCACACAGAGAGAACCGCAGCAGCGGAGCTTCGGCCACAACACTGGCGCTCTGTTCTGTCCATTTAGCCACTTTTGTTAAAGAGCCTGTATATAAAAAAATCTGATTTTTCTCTCACTTCTTTTTTAAATAAGGTAATATATGAAAATGATTATGGTTCATGTATGCCCTCCCCAGTCCAGACAGGAAAACTAAGCTGAGAAACAGCCTGTTTGGAATTCACCGTAACTCTGATGTCACAAGAACCATCTCCGCCTACAGCAGTTTAGCCCCACCCAGCTCGGAATGGCAGCCAATCAGAACACAGCTAATTTCGCATACACAATTGTACTGGGACACCCCTTAAATCATTCAATTCAGGGGTTTCATTTAGTCTCATCACCACAGGTGTATAAAATCAAGCACATAGCCATGCAGTCAGCCTTTACACACTCTACAGGGCTCATTGAGCTCCAGTGTGGTGCTGTAATAAGATGCCACCACTGTAACAAGTCAGTTTGCGAAATTTCTTCCCTCCTAGATTTTCCACGATCAACTGTGAGAGGTATTATTGAAAAGTGGAAGCGTTTAGGAACCACAGCAACTCAGCCATGAAGCGTCAGACCACGTAAATCAGGTTCTGCTTCTTTGTCATGTCGCCGCTCTGCTCAGCGACCGTGGGAAAAGCTTATAAAACTTTATGAAACATGAAAACATGTTGCTGAAACTCTGCCTGTCTTCTTACAGCTCTGTAAAAAGTCTCACTGTCTTCCATTTTACAAATATTAAGACTTACAGGTGATTAAATAGTGAACATTTGAATTGATGGGGTCTTAATTACAACATAAACATTAATTAAATTCATTCATCCATCGTTGTTATTTAATAATTTAGCACTGACCTTTATACTTAATCAGTTGATGCTTTTTTATATATGAAAAAAGATGATTCCTCTTTAAACAAGAAATAAGTCAGAATAAATATATAAATATTAAAAATAAATGCCATAAAAATGTCATATATCTGTCTATATCTGACCTTTCTGATACAACACCGAAAAGGGTTCTTCTGCTGCGACAATGTATGACTATATAACACATTCTCCGTCAATCTGAAGAACCATTTCAGCACGCAGAGCGCGCAGTGGTTCTATTTATAACTCACAGCTTTTTACAGAACCACTGACTTTAAAAATAAACGCTATTAAATGTCAGACGGAACTAAATTTAACTTTCTAGTTTTGTGTTCCTTTAAAAATCGCTGCTTCTTTTCATGATTTGCCAGATGGAACCTTATAATTCCAAGCAGGAAGTGAGTTCTTAGGATTAGAAGGTTCTACCTGCATTTGACCCGTTACAACAAACTCATTTACAAATCTGACAGGATTTTAGGTAACACTTTACTGTAGGGTGCTGTTCATAATGCTACATGACGCTTATATAAGCTTGTCATGACAACTGACATAACCCTACATAAATGTTTATAAACGCCAATAGACGTCATCTGTCATAAACACTACTTTAGCTAACTTTGATCAAAACTGGCAAATGTAACCTTTATAATGAATGACGCCTATTGGAATAAGTATATATATACACTTATGTAGGGTTATGTCAGTTGATATTACAAGCTTATGTAGTTGTCATGCAGCCTTATGGAAAGTGCCCTACAGTAAAGTGTTACTGGATTTTAATATTGCACATTTCGAATAAATTTAGGGTGTCTGTCATTTTCATGTATGTTCCACTTATCATTTCTGCTGTTTGTAATGCAAAATCTTTGAAGCTCAATATGTCAAAACTGCTCAGAACCCAGATAGAACCTCATAATTCCAGGGGGACGGCTAATGTATCCGTGTGTGTCTGTTCGTGCTCCTGCCGTATGTAATGACCCGCCGGTGGAGCTCAGTATCGATCTGCTGTTCCTGCAGATGGTCTAAAGTCTGGACCGCTTTATCTCAGGTATCGATTACAGAGATCCGGTCCGGTCAGCCCGAGGGTAAATAAACACGCCGCACATTCTGTGTAAGCAGTAATACAACCCCGTTTCCAAAAAAAGTTGGGATGCTGTGCAGAATGTAAATAAAAATAGTATGCAAATGATGTGCAGTAAAGGAAATACTACAAAGAAACAAATCAAAATGTTGAAACTGGGAAATTTTATTGTTTTTTGAAAAATATTTGCCCATTTTGAATTTGACGCCAACAACACGTTCCAAAAAAGTTGGGACGGGGGCCTGTTTACCACTGTGCTTCATCACCTCTTCTTTAACAGCACTCTGTAAGTGTTTGGGAACTGAGGAGACACTGCTGTAGTTTAGAAAGTGAAATGTTTTCCTGTTCTTGTTTGATAACGTGCCAAATTTCATAATGCACCAAATGTTATCAGGGGTGACAGATCTGGACTGTTTCAGTTTAGCTCACAGACTCTTAATATGGAGCAATGTTGCTGTAATACATGCAGAATGTGGTTTGGCTTGTCTTGCTGAAATAATCAAGGCCTTCCCTGAAAAAGACGTCGTCTGGATGGCAGCATATGTTGCCAAAACATGTATAAATCATTCAGTATTAATGGTGCCTTCACAGATGTGCAGGTCACCCATGCCATGTGCACTAATGCCCCCTACACCATCATGAATACTGGCTTTAGAACTGTGCACTGATAACAAGCTGAGTGGTCTTTAGCCTGGAGGACACAGTGTCCATGATTTCCAAAAAGAATTTCAAATGTTGATTCGTCGGACCACAGGACACTTTTCCACTTCACCTCTGTCCATTTTAAATGAGCTCAGGCCCAGAGAAGGTGGCAGCGTTTCTGGATCCTGTTTATATATGGTTTCTTCTTTGCGTTTTAGAGTTTTAATTTTTTAATTAAGTGGATGCAGTGATGAACTGTTTTCACAGACAGTGGTTTTCAGAAGAGTTTCTGAGCCCATGCAGTGATTTCCACTACAGAATCATGTCTGTTTTCAATGCAGTGCTGCCTGAGGGCCCAAAGATCACAGCCAGCTAATACTGGTTTTTGGTCTTGTCCCTTACATACAGAGATTTCTCCAGATTCTCTGAGTCTTTTAATGATATTCTGTACCGTAGATGATGAAAAGCAGAAGTTCTTTGTTATTTTATGTTGAGAAACGTTATTCTTGAATTGTTGCACTATTTGATCGTGCAGTCTTTCACAGAGTGGTGAACCCTCCTCATCTTTACTTCTGAAAGATGCTCTTTTATGCTCATTAAATTCAAAATGAGCATAATGTTTCAAAAAACAATACAATTTCTCAGTTTCAACATTTGATATGTTGTCTTTGTACTATCTTCAATGAAATACAGGGTTTAAATGATTTGCACATCATTGCATTTTGTTTTTATTTACATTTTGCACAGCGTCCCGACTTTTCTGGAAATGGGGTTGTATTACTGAGCTGTAGTGCACACTGAGTTACACCAGAGCTAAAAGAGGAAGAGATTTCTGAAAAGAGGAAACGGATGGGGTGAAAGTGGGAGTCCAAAATAGGATTCTTCGCTCCAAAAAGGACACTAAAATAGAACTTCCGCAGCGATGAGTGAGACTAAAACCGCAGAGTTTATCAGGAGGAAGTCAGAGCGGGAGATGCAGCAGGAGTAGTATCGCTCAGCTTCAGTGCGTTTTCACAATGAATACTACACAGATTATTTCAGCAAGAGCATTAGAGCACGCTTAAAAACGACGGTTCAAGGGTTCTTTAGTAAACGCGTTTATTTAGAGCCATGAGTTCTATATAAAAGCACTGCATGATGGAGAATATCATGTATTTGGTTCTGTGTGTGACCTATTTGAAAATATTCAATATAGCACTGAAAACAGTTCTTGTGACAATGTCTAGCTTGTAATAATATAAGAACCCTTTTTGGTGCTATATAGAACCGCCCTGAAAACGGTTCTTCTACCGTGACCATGTCAAGCTTGTAATAATAGAACCCTTTTCGGTGCTATATAGAAGCACCCTGAAAACGGTTCTTCTACCGCGACCATGTCAAGCTTGTAATAATAGAACCCTTTTCGGTGCTATATAGAACCACCCTGAAAACGGTTCTTCTACCGCGACCATGTCAAGCTTGTAATAATAGAACCCTTTTCGGTGCTATATAGAACCACCCTGAAAACGGTTCTTCTACCGCGACCATGTCAAGCTTGTAATAATAGAACCCTTTTTGGTGCTATATAGAACCACCCTGAAAACGGTTCCTCTACATCAACAACGTCAAGCTTGTGATGATAGAAGAACCCTTTTCTGGTGTGATACAGAACCCCATTGAAAGCAGTTCTTTTACTGTGCCAATGCCAAGCTTGTAAAAACAGAAGAACCTTTCTGGTGCTATATAGAACCTTATGAAACACATTCTCAATCAGTCTGAAGAACAAGAAGATTTCACCACCTCAATAATCACCTTTTTTATTTGGGCCAAATAACACAGACATAAAAGCCCTCATAACGCAGCTGTGATGGAGGAGAGTGGAATATTTAGTGGAATATTTAGTGGAATATTTAGTGGAATATTTAGTGGAATATTTCAGGCTAAACAAGCTTAACTGCTCCCCGTTATCAAGGTCAGACCTTCAAACATCAGTTTTTATCAACTGCATAATTTTTCTGTGAATGTTGCAGAAAATAAATCAGAGATATTAAGGGGCGTGGCTTCTGGGCCCTGGCAAACTTCTCAACACGGCAGAACCTGGATAAGTGGATTCTGCAAGAAACTGCTCAGCGATGTAGATATCCCATAATCAAATCTGAGTCTTTTTAATGTAGAGTATTTTTCTTAAGATATGCACACACCGGTCAGGCATAACATTCTGACCACCTCCTTGTTTCTACACTCATTGTCCATTTTATCAGCTCCACTTACTATATAGGTGCACTTTGTAGTTCTACAGTTACAGACTGTAGTCCATCTGTTTCTCTGATACTTTGTTAGCCCCCTTTTACCCTGTTCTTCAGTGGTCAGGACCCCCATGGACCCTCACAGAGCAGGTACTATTTGGGTGGTGGATCATTCTCAGCACTGCAGTAACGCTGACGTGGTGGTGGTGTGTTAGTGTGTGTTGTGCTGGTCTGAGTGGATCAGACACCGCAGTGCTGCTGGAGTTTTTAAACACCTCAGTGTCACTGCTGGACTGAGAATAGTCCACCAACCAAAAATATCCAGCCAGCAGCGTCCTGTGGGCAGCATCCTGCGACCACTGATGAAGGACTAGAGGATGACCAACACAAACTGTGCAGCAGCAGATGAGCTATCGTCTCTGACTTGGTAGGAGTGTCTGATAGAGTGGACAGTAAGTGGACACAGTGTTTAAATCATGCACATGGTTCTCTGAGGAGCTTCATGGTTTTATACAATCATTTTCAGGACTAAAGAACCATCTTTTCTATGAATGTATGGTTCTATATTGATTTTTTTTTTCGTAAAATGGATCTATATAGCACCAAAAAGGGTTCTTCTGTAGTTACGATACCAAGAAACCTTTCTGGTGACATACAGAACCCTTTTCAAAAAGGTTCTATATAGAATATATAGATCTACAGCACATTCCCTATCAATCTGAAGAACACTTTCATGATGCAAAGAACCCTTTAATCATGCAAAAGGTTTTTTGAGTGTTCACGGATCTACATAAAACGTTTTTTCTTTTTTAAGACTGTATGGTTCTGTATAGAAATCCTTTGAAAATGGTTCTATGTAGGAGCAAAAAGTGTTCTTCTATTGGTACAACGTCAAGCTTTCAACAACAGAAGAACCCTTTTTTGGTGCTATATAGAACCATATACAACAGAACCTCCTGTATTTTGCACCTTGATCATAACCAACCAATAATTTCGGTTACTGGAATCGTCAGCGCCTATAAATCAGTATCTGTGACACTTTTTGTATTGATACTCAAACCTGTCTGCAGTGTTGGCTGAGGACCCCACAGTGACTCACCTTGTCCATGCGGTCCTGCTGCAGTCCGAATTTGCCCCCGTAGCCGTGTGAGGCTTTAGGCATGGTGGCCAGCTCCTTCTGCTTCAGCTCGCTGTGCTCACACGACACCTTCTCACGCAGCTGGTGGATACTGCACAACCAGAGTACAGAGGTGTTAGTCCCCAAAATATATTATATATTTAAAATATGCAAATTAAAGTAATAGTTTGGCAAAAAACTTTAGTGTGTCTGAAGTTTGCTTCTTTAGTTTTACACTGAAGCTATGAGGCTAACAAGTAATGGAAGATGATTAATAGACTTCTGTTTCTGACACCGTATTAAAAATGAACTAAAGCACGTTGAAGCTGCTACTGTGTTTAGCTATGCTTTAGTGCATATTTATAGATAACAGTGAGTCAAAGGCCCAGTCCATTTCACCCCTCGCCCCTACCACTCAGCCCTACCCCTCTGTTTTGTGTGTTCATGTCTAGGGGTAGGGTGTCCTGATTCTTGTTGAGATAGAGGGGGAGGGTGAAGTGTTGGGACTACATGACCCTCCAAACGGAGGTTTTTCAGAGACTCCAATCAGAGAGTTATGAGGAAACAGCAAGATGGAGAACAAGAGACCAAAGAAACCCACAAATGTGAGAATTTTCTCCATTAAATTCAATTACGATAATCATTGTTTCATCTTAGTTTAATGTCGTTTCAGTGTATTATGGTCCTTTTCTTCATAACAAGCATAAAAATCACTAATAGCATGCTAATGTCTCGGTAGCTAGCTAACTTTCCCGTTCCACCTTAAATAGTCCAGCAGTTCTGATACCTGAAGGGCCAGAATGTAACTGCTGCACCATTTAAGGTGGAACGGAGAAATTAGAACGAAAACCTGGTGAATATCTGACTTCAGCTTCGTATCACTGAAGAATTAGGGTGGGTGATAATAAATAATTGCCCCCTCTTTGAAGATCATATGATGCCCTAAATGTAACTAAAGCCCAGCAGTGAGGAGCTGAACTTTACCCTCCTCTGCTGTCACTGCAGACTGGCAGGGTCTCCTACAGAGCAGCGCTGGTAGCTGATAATGAAGTGATGCTCTTTTTATTTGAGGGTCCCATTTCAGAGGGAGGATTTCAACCACTACCCTGTAACTCAGCTCCAAGGGGCGACACTCGAATGAATATATATACACACATACATATATATTAGGGGTGGGAATCTCTAGGCACCTCACGATTTGATTCGATTATGATTCAGAGGCTGTGATGCGATTATAAAACGATTATCGATGCATCTTTTTTTTTTCTATACAGCGTTTCTATTCTCTCACTGTCTGAGGACTTGGTACTTTTAAAACAAAGTATTTGTAATGATCCATAATGAATTTACTTCCAATATCTTTTATTAATAAATCAAATGGATGTGATGTGGCAAGTGAACTACTGGGAGATTCACTCGAAAGAGGCCCCGGATATTCTGTTGTAACTCCCATTAGGATGAAGCAGTCTGAACCAAAAAAACACACTACATACTTTGACATGTAATCTACTGCATTACATGCGATGCTGGAAGTGACCTAGCGAGAGTTATTACAGAATATTCGGGGCCTCTTTCGAGTGAATCTCCCTGTAGAAGGCGCATTCACTGCTCTTGTTCAGAGCACGAGAAGCTGCTGCCACTCATCTGTGATAAAATGCACAGTTACAGAAATAAGATCCAGTGGTGATGGATGACAACGCAGTGCGTTACAGCTATTCTACCCGTTTAATTCAGTGATTTTATAACTTCGGTTTTGGTCTCGTTGTAGAGACGGGAGGCAGGGGTCGCAGGACATGTGCAACACAGCGCGAAACCCTGTTTCGCAACGTGCAGACCGCTTCTCTTTCAAATTTTCCCGTTCCACCTTAAATGATGCCGCATTTACAATCGGCGCCTCAGTCAGACTTTAAGGTCGAACGGGAAAATCAAACGAGAAGCTGCAGAAGAAGCGACTTCAGCCTCGGAAAACAGGCGAACGCTGAGAGACATTTGAGGAAACTACTGAACTAAAGCAGAGCGAAGTAAATCTGCGCTCTCGTTTATATTGTTTAGTCTATATAAGTACATTATCACACACTGACATACTGGACATTAAATGTTGTGGCTCCCAAGCTCAAAATGGCTCTTCTTAACATTTGTGTTGTGACTCCTGACCTAACCTGGCTTTAATGCAGAGGGAGCCGGTCGGATTTCTCACTCATCCAGCTGCGTTTGTGTCCGCAGACTGTCCGGGCGCTGCACTTACCCACTTCCAACTTCCGCCTTTTGCGTTCCGTCAACATTACGTTATAAATTAAATATTTAGAAAATCAATTTCCGACATTTGTGAATCGATTCAGAATCGTTCACGTCCACATCGCGATACATCTAA
>NW_023494798.1:34714778-34787278 GCF_904425465.1 Colossoma macropomum | reverse complement strand
TAAGAATTTAATGTTGGCTAAAAATAATAATACTGTAATATTAATACTGTTAAAATAATAATAATAATAATAATAATAATAATAATAATAAGGCAACAGTATTATTATTACATTATTGTTTTATTTTTATTTTTTATTATTTTATTGTTACATTATTATTCAGATTATTATTATTCATATTATCATTATACATTTTTAAATGATCAGTTTCATTTTATTTACAAAATGCTTTAGTCAGGAAAACATTGGACAGACAAAATAATCAGCATATTTACAAACAGAAGATGAGTAATAATACTCAAAATTACATTGTTCTATTATTATTATTATTATTATTATTATTATTATAGTAATGATGAGTTTTTTTTATCCAAAATAAAATTCACAAACTATTTTTAACCAAATAATCTGAATGACCCACCAGGAGGCCTCCAAAGATCCAAATCTATATTGAAGTACCATGTAAATATTTATATTAATGTGTCCAGTGTTTAACAAAATAATTATATTATATCAAAAGAATCAGCTCCAATCAAATCATGGTGAAATCTGAGATTTGATGATGCATTCCTCCAAAAAGATCAACAAAGATGGACAAAATGCTTTAGTCAGGAATAGAAGTAAAACAGTGGAGAGACAAAATATCAGCACATTCACAAACAGAAGAAGACGAGTAATAATACTCAATATTATACACACCGGTCAGGCATAACATTCTGACCACCTCCTTGTTTCTACACTCATTGTCCATTTTATCAGCTCCACTTACTATATAGGTGCACTTTGTAGTTCTACAGTTACAGACTGTAGTCCATCTGTTTCTCTGATACTTTGTTAGCCCCCTTTTACCCTGTTCTTCAGTGGTCAGGACCCCCATGGACCCTCACGGAGCAGGTACTATTTGGGTGGTGGGTCATTCTCAGCACTGCAGTAACACTGACGTGGTGGTGGTGTGATAGTGTGTGTTGTGCTGGTCTGAGTGGATCAGACACAGCAGTGCTGCTGGAGGTTTTAAACACTGGGTCCACTCACTGTCCACTCTATTAGACACTCCTACCTTGTCAGTCCACCTTGTAGATGTAAAGTCAGAGACGATAGCTCATCTGCTGCTGCAGATGGTCATCCTCTAGTCTTTCATCAGTGGTCACAGGACGCTGCCCACAGGACGCTGCCCACAGGACGCTGCCCACAGGACGCTGCCCACAGGACGCTGCCCACAGGACGCTGTTGGCTGGATATTTTTGGTTGGTGGACTGTTCTCAGTCCAGCAGCGACACTGAGGTGTTTAAAAACTCCAGCAGCACTGCTGTGTCTGATCCACTCAGACCAGCACAACACACACTAACACACCACCACCACGTCAGTGTCACTGCAGTGCTGAGAATGATCCACCACCCAAATAGTACCTGCTCTGTGAGGGTCCACGGGGGTCCTGACCAGAAGAACAGGGTAAAAGGGGGCTAACAAAGTATCAGAGAAACAGATGGACTACAGTCTGTAACTGTAGAACTACAAAGTGCACCTATATAGTAAGTGGAGCTGATAAAATGGACAATGAGCACAGAAACAAGGAGGTGGTCAGAATGTTATGCCTGACCGGTGTAATTAATATTATTATTTTGGATTATAATCAACATTTTCATTCCAAATTCAATACAGTTGAGTCACCAACAGAATTCTGTGCGGTTTGATGTCAAAAGTAAACGAACACTAAATAAGAAAATGAATATTAACTAAGTAGATGAATATTAAATGTCTGAATTTGAATAACCACACCCCTCTGCAGCTGATGTGGCGTTCAGCTCTCGTTCTCCTCCTGCGTAAAGGGAGGATGGGGGCGAGTGGGTAAATAAAAGCTGGCAGTCTGACTCAGCAGACTCACTCAGCTCTTACACATCTGTACCTCATCATCAGGGTGACATCAGCACTGCTCAGCCCTCAAACTAAAGCCCCGCACATCTCAGCACCTTCCTGCCCTTACAGGCCTAAATCCACCTCCTGAAGAGCTCTGGAGTTATAATTATTCATAAACACTCCCTCAACCAATCTAACTGAGTCTGCAGACTGATTTTACTTTTCTATTGGACAAAAGTTTATGAATAGGTACTAATGAGCACTTTTGCTCTGTTAAAGTGAACACAGGGCACCTTTGAAACACATGTAAAGGGGAATTCCACCCATTTTTGAAATATTTCTGCATAATTAATTGGTTAAGATGTAAACAGAGGGGTTCAGGGTGGTTTGGTGTGAAACGCTCCGTTCTAGAGAAACTTACAGAGTCAGAACTGACAGTGGTGGTGATAGGAACCAGACGTCCACCTCTAAAAGCTCCCTCACAGAAAGTTCCTACATGAAATGGTTATGAATTCACTGCCTGATGACTGAGACACTGTTTTATGATAGTTTAGAGAACTTAAACTCCATTCATGGTGGAGGGATACATGCAGGGCGCTGTGAGGCAAAATAGTCCCCAAAGAAAACTTATTATTTCAGATTTTCACTATTTTCCATCATCAACATTCCATATAAGCTCACAAGACTCGTGTAGGTTCACTGGTGGTTCTGGATAGTAAATGTTGTAGTCATGGCGACCCTTGGTTCCTATCACCACCACTGTAAACAAAATCAGAACCATTCCACACCAAACCACCCTGAACGGCTTTGTTCACGGATCTAGGGAGAAAAATTTGGGTGGAATTCCCCTTTGAGGCACACAACTGGACCTAGATATGAAAACACAGTGTGGCAGAAGTTCAGACTGCCCCACCACACCCAGCAGGAGGCCTCCATGTTTACTGTTTGATTCTGTTTACATCTACTCAGAGTGATTATTCCTCTCTTTGGATATATAATATTTAATATTAACACCTTCCTTTAATTATTTTAATCCTTTTTTTGATCTATAACTGTTACTTGTGGGCTCGAGCCGCATTCCTTTGTATCAAAGGTGCAACACAAGCGCATATTTCCTATTATTACGACTGTAAGAGTGATTATTAGTCTCATTATTGTTATTATCTCCATAAATGTGCACATCAAAGTTAGTAGTCACAGCATTAAAGCCCGGCCTGTCTGCGCCACATCAGCCCACAGGGAGCCGCGCGGAACGGGGCATTTATGCGGCATTTGCGCTCAAACGGAGCTCCAGTTAAAGAAACGAGGCTGATTAAGCTTTTCGAGGCGGGTTGAGCTCAAATATAAAACGCAGCGCTGTGAAAACGAGCTGTACTCCGCTCCGCGGCTGCCCGCGCGTTCCGCGACCTGCGCTGGGATCCAGAACCTTCCTCGCGCCCAGCGGGATGAGGCTCGTTCCTCTCGCGCTTCTCCGCCGTTTGTACTCACGCTTTTCTCCGGTTTCCCTCTGGAAGCTTCGCTTCTTGGGTTATAAAGCCAGTTTTCGCTGAAACCTGTTCGGGCTGAAATGGAGGGATGACTATTCCTCCTCTCGCTCCCACTCTTCCTGCTCTCCCACTTCCTGCGTCTGGAGCTGCAGCGCCCCCTGCGGTGGAACAGCGGCGCTGCGGCGCTTTAATACAGGAACTCCGGTCGGTTTTTCTGCATTTTATTCCCTTTTAGTCGCTTTGATTACTAAATGTGTTTCCCCCAAAACCCTGTTTATCACCGAGCCTGGTCACGCCCTGTGTACATAAAAATAATGCGTGGCCACGACTTAGTAAATCATGGCAATGAGATCCTAATGTGTGGCCACAACTTTCTAATGAGTGGCCACAACTTAAGGCATGGGACCGAGGTCCACAACTTAATTATCTGATTCCCCCTACGGAGCTGCTGGTTATGTCCTGTATAAATAAAAATAATGTGTGGCCACAACTTAGTAAGGTGTGGGAATGAGATTCTAATGCGTGGCCATGGGATGTAAGACATGGGATGTTGGATGATGACTTTTTTGAAAAGGGTTCCATCACTGTTACAAGCCAAAGAACGGTTTTTGGAACAGAACCCGAAGTCTAGCTTCACTCTTGGAAAAGATGGTTCTTCAAGGGTAAAGAAAATGGTTCTATATAGACTGGTTGCACGATTAAAGGGTTCTTCGCATCATGAAATGGTTCTTCAGATTGACTGAGAATTTGCTGTAAATGGTTCTATACAGAACCTTTTTGAGTTCTATGTAGCACCAAAAAAGGGGTTCTTTTATTGATACAATACCATTACCAATGGTGCAACACTGGTGTATACTAATGTGTATATTGTGTATATATTTAGGGTCTAATATATGTATATATGTATATATATGTATATATTATAGTATTATAGTGTTTCAGTCCTGCTTTTTCACACATACATCAGTCTTAAAGGCACAGTAACAAAAAGAACATTTATCTTGACATTTCACCTCGAAGACGTTGATTAAACATACAGGAATAAACAGAAGGCAGAAGTGCCTTTTATTCTACTTTGTTTCTATTTAGTTTCCACATACCGACTGTATGAAATGAGGAATGAAGAACGTGTTTATCTCAGTGTTTGAGATGTAAACAGAGTGATTCAGAGTGGTTTGGTGTGAAATGGTTCAGATGTCTTTATAGTGGTGGTGATAGGAATCAGGGGTCGCCATGACTACAACACAGATATAGACATTTTATTTACTATCCAGAACCACCAGTGAACCTACACGAGTCTTCTGAGTTTATATGGAATGTTGATGATGGAAAATAGTGGAAAATCTGCAATAAAACAGTGTCTCAGTCATCAGGCAGTGAATTCATAACCATTTCATGTAGGAACTTTCTGTGAGGGAGCTTTTAGAGGTGGACGTCTGGTTCCCATCACCACCACTGTGAACAATTCTTTCTCTAGAACGGCGCGTTTCACACCAAACCACTCTGAACGACTCTGTTTACATCTTAACCGTTTAATTATGTAGGAATTTTGAAAAATGGGTGAAACTCCCCTTTAACTCCTGCTGAACACAGCAAAACTGGTCCATTTCGAGCAGGTTTTAAAAGCAGTCTGGTGGTTCACAGCTTGTTCATTTGGGATTAAACTAATCTATTTTAAGACAACAGATTGGGTGAGTTAGAGCTCATTTGAGGCTGATCACCTGTAATACACTTATTTTACTGAAGTGTTATTATTTAATAGCAGTATCCCAAATTATTTGTTTACATCACTGAATTATGCAGAAATTTTTGAAAAACAGGTGGTATTCTGATTTTGTTTTAAAGGGCTATATCCTATATTTTTCCAGTATTTTACTTTTCTCATGGTTTTACATACCAAAAACAATTTCATGTCTACATTTTAAAACCTCTCTGTCACTTAGAATTAAGATTAATTTTTTTGTTACTGTGCCTTTAAGACATATGTAAATGAGCTCTGTTCTGATTGGCTGCCTCCTTCAGAAAGCAGTCCAGGCTGAAACACTCCTTATAACTTCAGTGAGTGGGCGGGGCTTTACACATATAAAAATATGAGTATATATATGCAAATTAGTTGTTTTTTTGTGACATCACAAAAACAGCTAATTTAAACCTGGCTGTTTGTGCAGCTCGGTATCCATATATGGACTCGGGAGCGAATAGTACTTTCAAACTTTAACGGTGTTTACATACTGCATCAAATTATTTCATTTCAAAAGGGGAGAAACTCAGTTTTCCTCTATATGGGCCCTTTAATGACAGAAATGAGCACAAACACAAAAAAATCACACACAGAACGATGTTTTTAGCACAAAGACTTAGTCTTTTTATTGGCAGTGGAAAATAAGTTTCAGTATTTTTTTATTGAAAGGAAGCAATAAATAATACTGTGATAAAAAATAGCTCATAAGTACTCAGACTGTACAGAACTTCTGTTACAAGATCAGGAGATTTTTAACGGAGAGACAGAAAACAACGCAGAGAGAGAGAAAACCAGGACATGATGGGTGCATAACAGACTACAAATCACCAAAAAAAGAATAAATGGGGAAAAAAAAGGAAAAAAGTGGGTTTTCTTTCACGTTTGGAGGATTCTGTCACAATTTCTCCAAGTCACAATACAGTCCAGCCTTTGAAATGACTGAAGACATAAAAATGGCATTTCTATTCAAAACAAAGAGGCTGAAATCGCACACGGAAATGTGTAGAATAAATAAAAACCAAAGGGAGGAAGGAGAGGAGGAGATATAAGGCTCGATTAGTCGAAGGGTTTTTAGTTTTACGGGTAAAAATCGCGCCACTTTCGGACGCTGCAGTTTGAGCTTAGGCCACAGTGGGGTTGGTCCAGCGGAGAAGAAACACACACACACGTTCTTTTCCACGCGTCGCAGGAGAAAAGGAATGGAAAGTTTCAGCATTTCGAAGGAACGCCAGCCTCCGCGTTTTCTTTTTTTTGCTGAGAAGATGCATCCGAAAGTAGCCCTCGTCGTCGCTACGCTTATGGCTTATAGAAGAGTTCTCGTTTTGGTATCAGAGGAGAGAAAGAAAAGGGGGGGGGAAAGGATCCATCCATCAGAACGTTATACAGTCCTCTAAAATCTGCACCAAACCTGATATTCAAATAACACAAGCCGCAGCCATCAATCACAGAAATGCTTATTAAGAACCAAAAAAGGGTGCCTGGTGACAAATTAAGTTAAAATCACACTCAAGCTCAGGTTTTACGATCGAAAAGAAATGACCCGACGTAGATATGAACAATTACAAGATGAGGATTATTATAAAAAGATTAGATAATGTCCGTAGATATAAATGTACAAACCTCAGACTCGTAATAATACATTCAGTTACACCTGATAGAGAGTTAAAACATGATAAGGACACGAGAAAAGATGAAAAGGAGGGAGAAACAAATGATATACATAAACAGAACTAAATAAATGAAATGTCCCATTGGTTTACATAAATAGAATAATCAATAAATCTAAAATATGTCCTCTATCCGCAAATCCGCCCGTCTCAGAGTCCTTGCTGTCCGTTCAGCTCCCGGCCTGAAGGGGGCGCCTCGCCTTCAGCGGCATTACCTATAGAGATAATGAGCATAAACTAAGAAGAGGGGAGGAGAGAGAGAGAGAGAGAGAGAGAGAGAGAGAGAGAGAGAGAGAGAGAGAGAGAGGAAGCAAATGGATGGAAAGACAGAAAATAGATGGCACAGAGGAAAATGAAGGTGGGAAATGAACAGAGAAAAGCAAGAGGAGAGACACTTTACATTAGCGCTGTGAATGCTGAAGCACGTTTATCAGCATTAAACGTTTGCATTTAGTGTTACTGTAGTACAGTTAGTGATGATCACACAATCTGATCCATAAACAAACTCCTACAGAAGCTTAAAGGAGCAAAACAAACCCCCCAAAACACCCGAACAGGAGATATTAGTCCATTAACAACCCCAATGAACACTCACATTCACTACTAGAGGAGATATTAGTCCATAAACAAAGTCAATAAACACTCCTATATGCTAGAGCGGGAGATATCAGTCAACAACCTCAATAAACACTCATATACACTAGAATAGGAGATATTACTCCATAAACAAAGTAAATAAACGCTCCTATATGCTAGAACGGAAGATATTAGTCATAAACGACCTCAATAAACACTACAACACACTACTAGAGGAGATATTAGTCCATAAAGTAAGTCAATAAATGTTCCTGTATGCTAGAACGGAAGATATTAGTCCATAAATGACCTTGATAAACGCTCCTATACACTGGAATAGGAGATATTAGTCCATAGACGACTTCAATAAATGCTCCTATATGCTAGAACAGGAGATATCAGTCCATGAACAACTCAATATACACTCCTATACACTAAAACAGGAGATTAGTCCATAAACGACCTCAATAAAGGCTCCTATGCACTAGAATAGGAGATATTAGTCCATAAACAACATCAATAAAGGCTCTTGTACACTAGGAGATATTAGTCCATAAACCACCTCAATAAACGATCCTATATACTAGAATAGGAGATATTAGTCCATAAATAACCTCAATAAACACTCCTATACAGTAAGAGATATTAAGTCAATAAACAACCTCAACACTCCTATACATTAGAATAGGAGATATTAGTCGATACAAAAAATAATCAATGAACATTACTGTACTTTAGGAGATATAAATCTAATTAATAAACAAAAGGTGGCGAATAAAACTAATCTACATACAAAACAATGCAGCAGTAATTCATCAGCAGCCAGACTAACCGTCCATTTTTCAACATACGCATGTCTTTCGCTGTACATAAAAGGGTCTGCAGCGGCAAATTAAGGTTGGCTAGTTAGACCGACATCTAATTTCACAAGAGAAAAACTGTATTTCTGTCAAAAGAAACGGCAAACAGCGACTTTCGGAACAGCGCGGCGTCTCGGCCGATACGACCGGGTCCAGGACCCTCATCGACGGTCACTAAGAGGCAGTGAGTGAAGATGTAACCGTGCTATGATGCTGATAATATTAAAGCAGATCATACAGAAAAACTCAAACGAGGCCTCTGCTGCTCGGGGACGTGGCGGCCTAGTTTGAAAGAGGATCTCCCAGTAGACGTCAGCGTTAGCCGTGCTGTCAGTGAGACTCACCGTGGCGCTGGGTTAGCAGGAGTAGGTCCTGACCGTAGCCGAGTCCAGCCTCTGCACTCCACTCACACCCCCTACAGCAGCCAGCACATGCAAAAGCAGCCGTTAGCGCAGCCAGACGGGTTAGAACACACAAACACACAGAGAACCTCACTCATCTGCGGCTCCTCGTCACAGAAAACAAAAACACAGATATATTGCAAACACATGCAGAGACATTCGACAGCAGTACGACTGTTTTCTGTGAAGAGAAACACGAGGAAAACAAACCTGTTCAACATCATCGCTGTGAATCGCACACAAGAACAGGGCTGCAACCAACGCCTGGCAAACGCTGCAGGATAATCGGCCCATTCTGAGGCTGATTTGTTTCTCTGGACAATCGCAAAAGGTCTCCTGATATCAGGGCGATCTTAAACGATGATCTTCCCAGATTATCCTGTGGTGTCGGGCATCTATAATCCCATCTCTACTCCCCTGATCTACACTATAGAACCATGAACACTCAAAGAGGAAACTATAAGAGGTTCTATTTAGCTCCAAAAAGTGTAATAGAGCGCTTTTTAAATGAAACAGTAGAAGCCATATCGCCCCCTACACTTCCTGTAGTGTATTACAGTCTGTCAGAGTGACTGTGTGGATCATATGAACATTATAGAGCTTTTTAAATGAAACAGTAGAAGCCATATCGCCCCCTACACTTCCTGTAGTGTAATACAGTCTGTCAGAGTGACTGTGTGGATCATATGAACATTATAGAGCTTTTTAAATGAAACAGTAGAAGCCATATCGCCCCCTACACTTCCTGTGGTGTATTACAGTCTGTCAGAGTGACTGTGTGGATCATATGAACATTATAGAGCTTTTTAAATGAAACAGTAGAAGCCATATCGCCCCCTACACTTCCTGTAGTGTATTACAGTCCGTCAGAGTGACTGAGTGGATCATTTGACCATATTGTCATTGTCAACTAACAGTTGCAGCCCTGTACAGGTATAAAACACCAAGACAATCCAGGATTTGTTGGACTGGAGAACGCCGGGTCACTGGACTCCAGGTTTAAATAAAGGCCTCATCTTAATCTGCTGCATGTGTAGTATGTTGATTAAAAATGATAAAACTCAAAACAACAGTTTTACCGGTCAGATACTCTCCACTGGCTTCTGTTATAAGTAAGTCTTTTGTTAACAAGTTTTCTGTTCCTTTCTATGTATAGTAAATCTGGGCAATACGACAATCTTTATTAATATCTATTATTTATTCTTATTTATTGTCATTATTTTGATAAATTACATCAAAGCACGCCACTATAAGCTTTGCTTACCATATCATGAATATCAAATGTGTGTGAAATATTGAATATAAATCACTATATTCATAGCTTTGATCAGATTTTTTAAATATGGCAATGTTTTGTCAATTTATCAACGTCAAAAATATATTGTGACACGTCATGTAAAACTTAAAAACTGCTAGAAGCTTCATGATACATTTTTTTCATATCGCCCACATCTAATGTATAGGGTAAAAAATCTAAATTAAAGTCCAGCACAGATGCAGCAGACAGAGATCAGCAAGAGAAGTGCAGGAGTTTATCCTTTACCTCTCCTCATGTCTGTACATACCGTCCAGCTGGTGTTTCTTTGGCTGCAGGGCCGGAGAGGAAGAGTTGGTCACTCTGAAGTTGGCGGGCAGCGTGTCGGCCGAGCCCACGCCGAGACCCCTCACGTCTTTGGGCCGAAACTTCTTCCTCCAGGACGGGGCGCGCCTGAAATTCTTATCATCGTCCTGGAGGAGAAAGAGAGGAGACTTCAGGAAAAAGAGAGAGAGAGAGAGAGAGAGACAGAGAGAAAGAGAGAGAGAGAGACAGAGAGTGAGCGAGAGAAAGACAGAGAAAGAGAGAACGCGTGAGAGAGCAAGAGCAGACAGAGAGACAGTGAAAGAGAACGCGAGAGAGAGAGCCAGACAGAAAAAGAGAGCGAAACAGAGAGACAGTGAAAGAGAGAACGCAAGACAGAGAGTGCAGAAAGAGAGAGTGCAAGACAGAGACAGAGACAGAGAGGGCAAGACAGAGACAGAGACAGAGAGGGCAAGACAGAGAGAAAGAGAGAGAGACAGAGAAAGAGAGAGAGACAGAAAGAGTGCGCAGACACAGAATGTGCGAGAGAAAAATAGAGAGACAGAAAGAGCAAGACAGAGAGCAAGTGCGAGAATGAGCGACACAGCAAGTGAGAGAGCGAGGCAGAGACAAAGGGAGAGAGCAACAGACAGACAGGTTAGAAAGAGAGGTAGAGACAGAGAAAGCTACAGAGCAAGAGACAGAGATACAGAGAGAGAGAGCGAGAGACAGAGAGAGAGAGAGACAGAGAGAGAGAGCGAGAGACAGAGAGAGAGAGAGACAGAGAGAGAGAGAGAGAGGGAGGGAGGAGAGAGGGAGAGGGAGGAGGGAGGAGAGGGAGGAGGGAGGAGGGAGAGAGAGAGAGAGAGAGAGAGAGAGGGAGAGGAGAGAGAGAGAGAGAGAGAGAGAGAGAGAGAGAGGGGAGGGAGGAGGAGGGAGGGAGGGAGGGAGGGAGAGAGAGAAGGAGCGAGGGAGGGAGGGAGAGAGAGAGAGGGAGGGAGGGAGGGAGAGAGAGAAGGAGCGAGGGAGGGAGAGAGAGAGAGAGAGAGACGAGAGAGAGAGAGAGAGAGAGAGAGAGAGAGAGAGACAGAGACACAGAGAGAGAGAGACACAGAGAGAGAGAGAGAGAGAGCTGACCTCTTCTAGTTTTCTCTCTGTTCCATTGGCCAGCAGGTTGTTGTATTCTCTCTCCAGAACTGCCCTCGCCTGTGGGAGCAGGACAGACAGGAATAAAGCAGAAAAATTAAACGACACCAAAGAAGAAACACCGAAGCACAACATGGATTAACATTCTGGCATCACTTTTAGACAATATTTTCATTATTTTATATACAATATCTTATAAACTGTAGACTTTGAAACACCATAAACAAGATAAATACGGTATTTCTACCTACAGTAATACAGTAATAGTGCTGTTACAGTCTGACAGAATGACTGCGTGGATCAAATGAACATTGTAGAGGCTTTTTTTTTACCCAGTAGTCTGTAATGCAAAACTGAAGATGTTGCCAATATTTGATACAATACTCAGGGATGCTTTGCTTTACTTTTTATTTATTTTGCTGAACTGCTGTAACAAAAGCAAAAGACGACTCAAGATTTTTTGTCACCGTAAACATCACACAATTTTAGCCCTTTCGTGTTCTAATGCTTGAAGGTGAATTCCACCAGTTTTTCAAAATTTCTCCACTAATCAACGGCTGAGATGTAATCAGAGCGGTTCAGAGCGGTTTGGTGTGAAACGCTCCGTTCTAGAGAAACTTACCGAGTCAGAACTGTTCACAGTGGTGGTGATAGGAACCAGACGTCCACCTCTAAAAGCTCCCTCACAGAAAGTTCCTACATGAAATGGTTATGAATTCACTGCCTGATGGCTGAGACACTGTTTTATTGCAGACCATCTTCAGTCCATATAAAACTCATACACGTGTAGGTTCACTGGTGGTGTTGGATAGTAAATCAAATGTATTTATGTAATATTTGTGTTGTAGTCATTGCGACCCCTGGTTCCTACACTCTGACAACTGTCACTGGGTGCAGTTCCCCTCTCAGTACCTTTAGTCAGGGAACATAACTGAACCATAATCCACTGAAATGATATGTTCTAAGCTGTACTGACTCCACACACCCCGTCTCGCCTCCAGGCTTTTATTTTACTGTTCTGTTTTAAAACATTCGGTTATGAAAAGGTAAAAATACGAACTTTTCACCTGGAAAAACTTATTTAAGGCTCACAATCAGACCTTAAAACCACTGTTGGAGCTTTGAGGGAACATTTACACTGTTTGTACCTTGATAAATGAAAAATGTACCTTTATTTCTAACAGGATCACCACCACTGTAAGAGTCTCTACAATGAACCATGTCACACCAAACCACTCTAAATGACTCCGTTTACATCTCAACCACTGAATTATGCATAAATATAGAAAAACTGGTGGAATTCCCCTTTAAGTGACCCCTCCTGTACGGTATGTGTTTTCAGAGGTTACCTGTGTGCTCTGCGTGGGAATCTGCAGCAGCAGAGCGAGGGTGTTGTGGTCGAACGTCTCGTCCAGAGCCATCAGCGCTCCGTGCACGCCGCTCTCCAGCAGGTTATTAGCGTACTCCTTCAGCCCGATCAGCTGCACCCACTTTATCACCCGCTCGTTACTCCACACCAGAACATCTGCTAAAACAACGTCCAGTCAGAGTTTAGTGCTTAACTGGGCTGCATGTAACTGTTTTTGCTTCATCTACTAATTTGTTGATCATGGCTTTGATTAAAAAATAGAGTTTGTTTAGATAGTTTTCTGTTTAAGAAAACTCTTCCTTAAAAAATACATATTTTTAAAGTAAAATATCGCTGTTGTCTCAACAAAACCTCGTATCTCCAAAACGGTAACTTTACAGGAGAAGGAAAAAACCTACTTTACTTTTAATGTAAGTCAATGGAACCAGACGTTTTTCCAAGTCATTTTGGGCCGTTTCTTTTAGTCCATTCATCATGAAATTTACAAACAACGTAAAGAGCAAAAGGTATTTTCAAATTATGTCAAAAACTGAAAAAACGTCAAAAATGGAGATACAAGGTTTTCTTTCGACAGCAGCAACAACAATAATCTTCAATGATCACCTTTGTCTTCATACAAATTCAACTAAACCTGGTTGGCAACTCTGAGATGGATGTTTGAGTAAAAGAATAATTAAAATAAATGAATGAATAAAACATTTAAATGACCATTACAATACTACGCTTTTTATTCAGTGTTTAACATGATGCACTACTCTACATCCAGTTAAACAGGACTAATTATGCTCTCTTCAAATGAAACTTGCAGTTGGTCAGTGTTCTTTAAGGAGCTCATCCTACAATTTTCTTGTACTTTATTTTGTACTTTAATGTGTTTTATGTACCACACAAACAGTCATAATTAATTTCTACACGCTCATTGTCCATTTTATCAGCTCCACTTACTATATAGGTGCACTTTGTAGTTCTACAGTTACAGACTGTAGTCCATCTGTTTCTCTGATACTTTGTTAGCCCCCTTTTACCCTGTTCTTCAGTGGTCAGGACCCCCATGGACCCTCACAGAGCAGGTACTATTTGGGTGGTGGGTCATTCTCAGCACTACAGTAACACTGACGTGGTGGTGGTGTGTTAGTGTGTGTTGTGCTGGTCTGAGTGGATCAGACAGCAGTGCTGCTGGAGTTTTTAACCACCTCAGTGTCACTGCTGGACTGAGAATAGTCCACCAACCAAAAATATCCAGCCGACAGCGTCCTGTGACCACTGATGAAGGACTAGAGGATGACCAACACAACTGTGCAGCAGCAGATGAGCTATCGTCTCTGACTTTACATCTACAAGGTGGACTGACAAGGTAGGAGTGTCTAATAGAGTGGACAGTGAGTGGACACAGTGTTTAAAAACTCCAGCAGCACTGCTGTGTCTGATCCACTCAGACCAGCACAACACACACTAACACACCACCACCACGTCAGTGTTACTGCAGTGCTGAGAATGATCCACCAACCAAATAGTACCTGCTCTGTGAGGGTCCATGGGGGTCCTGACCACTGAAGAACAGGGTAAAAGGGGGCTAACAAAGTATCAGAGAAACAGATGGACTACAGTCTGTAACTGTAGAACTACAAAGTGCACCTATATAGTAAGTGGAGCTGATAAAATGGACAATGAGCGTAGAAACAAGGAGGTGCTCATAATGTTATGCCTGATTGGTGTATCTTCTACATATTAGAAATATATACTATATATACGCATAAATATATTGTCAAGTCACCGTTTTCCCTAATGCGCCTCTGAGGGACGCAGAGCTGCGCCGAGGAGACAAGAGCGCTTTTAAAACTGAATGCTGCTGCTTTTCATAATGTTATGCCTGATCAGTGTATGTAAATACGTCTAATCTGATTTGCTGCTCTGTATTGCACCTCATTCAGAAAGCAGGCCGGGCTGAAATACTCCTTATAAATTCAGTGTGAGTGGGCGGGGCTAAACTGCTGTAGACCGAATAGGTGGATATGTGGTTAAACAATCAATATTCATGCTATAACCTTATGTACAAAATAAGCAGGTATAATTTTACTGATTACTGTTTTTGTCTATTTTATCTATTCCATGTTCCAGCTTTTGTGTGGTAACTCGCAGACTGGTGTGTGTTGGACCGACCTTGGACCTCCACCTGGGACTCCTCTCGTCTTCTCTCCAGCTCCTTCCTGTCGTAGTTCAGCCGCCTCAGACACATCACACCGCACTGGAAACTGTTTCTGTTGGAGACAGTGATGAGCTTTTTGATATTGTCCTATTTTCATGGAGGTTTCACTGTTTTTTAAAACCTTTTTACTCCATACTTAATATTCAGTGTTTAAAATTAACTTATTATTCTACTGCGATACACAGCATCTACTACGAATTACTCAGCATCTACTACGAATTACTCAGTATCTACTATGAGTTATTCCGAATTATTATTATCTCCTATGAAATACTGAGTATATACTATTACTCAGTATCTACTATGAATCACACGATGTCTATTACTCACTCAGTATGTACTATGAATTATTCAGTATCCACTATAATTTACTGAGTATCTACTATACATTACTCAGCATCCACTATGAATTACTCAGCATCCACTATGAATTATTCAGTATCCACTATGAATTACTCAGTATCCACTATGAATTATTCAGCATCTACTATGAATTATTCAGTATCCACTACGAATTACTCAGTATCCACTATGAATTATTCAGTATCCACTATGAATTACTCAGCATCCACTATGAATTATTCAGTATCCACTATGAATTATTCAGTATCCACTACGAATTACTCAGTATCCACTATGAATTATTCAGTATCCACTACGAATTACTCAGTATCCACTATGAATTATTCAGTATCCACTATGAATTACTCAGCATCCACTATGAATTATTCAGTATCCACTATGAATTACTCAATATCCACTATGAATTACTCAGCATCCACTACGAATTACTCAGTATCCACTATGAATTACTCAGCATCCACTATGAATTACCTAATATCCACTATGAATTACCTAATATCCACTATGAATTACTCAGCATCCACTATGAATTACTCAGCATCCACTATGAATTACTCAGCATCCACTATGAATTACCTAATATCCACTATGAATTACCTAATATCCACTATGAATTACTCAGCATCCACTATGAATTATTCAGTATCCACTATGAATTACTCAATATCCACTATGAATTACTCAGCATCCACTACGAATTACTCAGCATCCACTACGAATTACTCAGCATCCACTACGAATTACTCAGCATCCACTATGAATTACCCAATATCCACTATGAATTACTCAGTATCCACTATGAATTACTCAGTATCCACTATGAATTACTCAGTATCCACTATGAATTACTCAGTATCTACTATGAATTACTCAGTATCCACTATGAATTACTCAATATCCACTATGAATTACTCAGTATCCACTATGAATTACTCAGTATCCACTATGAATTACTCAGCATCCACTACGAATTACTCAATATCCACTATGAATTACTCAGTATCTACTATGAATTACTCAGTATCCACTATGAATTACTCAGTATCCACTATGAATTACTCAGTATCTACTATGAATTACTCAGCATCTACTATGAATTACCCAATATCCACTATGAATTATTCAGTATCCACTATGAATTACTCAGTATCCACTATGAATTACCCAATATCCACTATGAATTGCTCAGTATCTACTAAGAATTACTCAGTATCCACTATGAATTACTGTGTCTACAATGAATTATTATAACCAGCATGAATTACTCAGTATCCACTATAAATTACTGTGTCTACTATGAATTGCTCAGTGTCCACTATGATTTTTTTCAGTGTCTACTATGAAATACTCAGTATCCCCTATGAATTATTTTGTCCAGTATGAATTACTCAGTATCTATTATGAATTACTCAGTATGTACTACAAATTATTCCGTAACAAACACAAATTATTCAGTATCTACTATAAATTACTCAGTCATTACCATAAATGACTTTGTATCCTCTATCAAATCCTACCTGTGGAAGCTGTCCACCATCTTCAACTGGCCACGGAGGTCCTTCTTGGTCAGGTGGTCCAGCATGCGGGCGTCCACCAGAGACTCCATGAAGTAGCTGCGGTACTGAGGCAGCCCCAGACTGGGCAGCCAGTCATTACCGATCCACTCGTGGTTCATATCTCCGTACGCCAGAGTCTACACAATCAAACACACACGCTCAGTCAGCACCGCGACAGACTCGCAGCATTAAAGCGACAGTTCTGCAAAAAAATCATTTACCCATCATTTATCGATTTCCCTTTACCTCAAATCAGTCGATCAGGCGAAACACGTTTACTGTCTGAAGCTTTCATATTTAGTTTTAGCGCTGGAGCTACGAGGCAAATGTGGCTAACAAGTAATGGAAGCTAATGTCCATGTTTACATATAACAGTGAGTCAGAATGATCAAGTCTATTAGAGTTACTGATCAACTCCACATGCTGAGAGGAGAGTATGTGATGATTTAGGCCTGATGCTGATTGGTGGGATAAAAGCTTCCATCACTTATTAGCTACATTAGCCTCATAGCGCCAAGGCTAACACTAAAGAAGCTACTTCAGACCCCAAACAAAAACAAAACAGGCCTTTTAGAAAACTAAAAAAAGTAGTTGTTTCGGCTGTACTGGGAGGAGTTTCGGCTGTACTGGGAGAGGTTTCGGCTGTATTGGGAGGAGTTTCGGCTGTACTGGGAGGAGTTTCGGCTGTACTGGGAGAGGTTTCGGCTGTACTGGGAGGAGTTTCGGCTGTACTGGGAGAGGTTTCGGTTGTACTGGGAGGAGTTTCGGCTGTACTGGGAGAGGTTTCGATTGTACTGGGAGGAGTTTCGGCTGTACTGGGAGAGGTTTCGATTGTACTGGGAGAGGTTTGTACCAAATGCAGATATTTTTGTGAGCGCAGAACAGAGCAGTATATCGTTTCTCAGCCAATCAGTTAAGCTAACTAGCAAGCAACGTAGCTAATTAGCCAAATTAGACACTTTACAATGACATAAAATGACAAAAGACAATTAAATCATTAATTGCAGGTCTCATGGTGGTTCCATGTCTGAAGCAGCTGGAAAATGAACAAGTTCCCATTTGGTTCAGGTCTTATTTCTGAATGTGCAGCAGAAAAACACTCTAGGATTTTAAGAGTGCAAGCTAATGTACTTAGTGTGTAGAGTAGAGTGTGCAGCTGCTCTACACGTCTGGAAGCTTCCGGCAGCTGACCGCAAAGCGATTCTACAACCTCTGCACTTCCAAAACACTGCCGGCACCAACAGATTTGCATCAGATTTGCAAAGATTATTTTTAGCTGTGATTTGCAAAATGAAAAGAGAAGATTCCCAATCACTGAGTAAATACCAAATACAGCTAAAACAGGAAATTAAATTAAAATCTGATGATCGACTCCTCTGAACCATGATCAGCGCTAATAATACAGAGGGCGTTCATTTCTGATCATGCTACAATTCTATTATGATTCTTCAGGCAATAATTCAACGCATAATTTAATTTCACATTTCAAAACAATGTGATTGTTATTTTGGCAGATTCAGATCAGCTTTAAAGGGCCCATATCCTACACTTTTCCACTTATACAGTAAATCCCTGTTTACACCGGTCACTTCAGGTGTCTAGTATCTGCTGGTAAGTTAAGATTTTAGCCACTTGCTAGTGAAATGCATCTCTTAATCAGACTGGAATCTGATTGCTGTGTGGGACGGAATATGCAAATCCGCTCGTTACGCGGCAACTAATTACCAACTGTTTATCCGTTCAGCCTCTTCGTCTGCAGTGTTTTGTAGTCGTGTCTGTCCACGTTGGTATTAAGCATCTAGTTTCGTCTCCAATCATGAGCCCCCCCATGATCATCTCCCTCACAGACGTGGATCATGTGTCCAGTGACGCGCTGCATTGGGAGGAGTTTCAGTTGTACTGGGAGGAGTTTCGGTTGTGCTGGGTGGAGCTTTGGTTGTACTGTCAGGGGTTCTGGTTGTACTGGGAGGAGCTTCGGCTGTACAGGGAGGAGCTTTGGTTGTACTGGGAGGGGTTTCGGTTGTACTGGGAAGAGATACCGTTGTACTGGGAGGAGCTTTGGGGGTACTGGGAAGAGTTTCGGGTGTACTGGGAGGGGTTTTGGTTGTACTGGGAGGAGTTTTGGTTGTTGAATGCGTCTTGGAGAGACGTTTGTGTTTACGCTGTTATAACGTGGCTCAAATGCGTCTCAGTTCACCTCCTGAAGTGGTCTGATTGATCAGATCTGTATCTGTTTAAATGCATCCTGGCTGCATTTACACTCGCATTTTTATGTGGTTTGGCCTCCAGATATAATCCTGATACTCAAGACGCATGAAGTGACCCGGTGTAAACGGAGTCTTTGTCTGGGTGTATGAATTAAAAAACAGTAACAATTCATTTATACTTGACCATTTTCAACCTCCCCTCATCCCTTATGCTGCGTTCGCGTTGGGGAAAAAAAGTCACTCTGTGCTTCAGAGCAGTTCACAGCCACGCAAGAGGTAAGACATGCAAACACTGGCATGGTGAAAACTTAACTGGCAAAAAGTTTTGGACACTGTTTATTTCTAAATAATCAGTTTTCTATGATAAGGGCCCTTTAAAACTACAATGCACATATTTACACAGTAGTTGATATTTTTAAATTTAGGAAAAAAAGCCTGAGAGTTTTATTTTGGCCAAAATATTAAAATATTAAACCATATTTTATAGTATACTGCATACTGATTCATACATTCCAAATTTAATGTAGCTGAATCACCATCTTCAGACTGACGCAACACAACGCCAGCATATCGTCACTGTTGGAACTTTTTTTCCCCGATAGGAATCAAATATTTTTCCAATCAAAGTAGAGCTGGGCGATATGGCCAAAAACATTATCACGATAAACATAATTCATATCGTTCGATATTGATACATATCACGATAAATGTCAAATCATGATTTCTTTCATGTTTGAAGGCTGATTTTGCTCCTGGGTGGTTAACTGTGGTTTTAAACTATCACTTATGGTCCGATCATAACAAACACTCGGCAAACAGTGGAACATTTCACTAATCTGTCTTGGGACAGTGGGAGAAAGTTTCTGAGCTGTTTTTATCAGCTGGAAAAGCACAGCTGCAATTTTTGTAATAATCATGATTTAAGAAAGAAAACAGATTATTTTAGCTGTCTGGTGTCGAGCGCTCGGCTACCCCGCTACAAACGCTAAACAAGTGGCCAACAACAGAGCTAAACTCTTTAGTTTCTCAACAACGTCAGCTCGGTTCGGTAGGTCACTGCGGTCACTCCCACCACATCCATGTCAGAGCAGATCACAGTATTCAGACACCAGCTAGACGACTGGGTTTCTCTATGCTATCGCAGTAGTTTAAGGGGTGAACCGCAGTATATCTGACGCTCGCTGTGTAAGAGCATTATCTGCAGTGTGAATCTCTCACACCAGTCATAGAGTCCTCCTTTTAGGCATGTTTAAACTGAAAGCAGTGATTTTGTGTCTTGTTTGATCTACAGTATCATCAATGTCACGTGTTGTGCCGGAGCGCTGCTTCAATTAGCCAGCAGCTAAAAACAGCTAGCCTGGAGAGACAGCGCTCTCCCGCTCTCCAACGCCTCACAGCTTCCTCAGTTTACTTTTGAACATTAACCCACTTCTTTCTTTCACTTTCGTTGCTCGAGAATGCACTAATACTAAAATATGACGGTTTGGCGCTGTAACACGGCGCTGCAGACGTGATTTAACACCGCTGAAGTTGTTAGGATGCACGGAAAGAGGTGAGTTCGCTGTAGGACAGTACAGTTACGTCACTTATCTCATCACTCGGTCACAGGAGAACAGATCGCCGGTCGCTCCGCTCAAACAGGGAATGTATAACTCCGCGTTTCAGCCGTTGCTAAAGTATATTTGGTGACCCTTTTTTTTACTCGTGGCCCCCTCCCTCTCTAATCAAGTCGAAAAACTCGGAAGTGCGCCCTCTCCTGGCGACAGCAGATTAGTGTCGCTTTCCTTGCTGTAGAAAACGCCACCAGGGCTTTCACTAAAACGTGGAAGTGTGAGAATGGTGTATTATATCGAACATTTATCGAACCTTTCTTATCGCTCTATCGAGGAAAAGTTATATCACGATACTTATCGTTATCGTTTTATCGCCCAGCCCTAAATCAAAGTTAATAAAAGTTTACTCCTTATCCTGTTTAGTTCCCATTTTGGAGATGTGAGGTTGTCACGCCAGCAGCGATATACTGATGCTTTGGAAACTACTACTATATTGAAAAAAAAAACATATTGATCATATAAAAATACAAACAAAGTAACCCATATATCATCACTGATAAGCAGTATTTTGAGTTCAGATGAGAGAGAGAGAGAGAGAGAGAGAGAGAGAGAGAGAGAGAGAGACTCAAACCTGGGCCCAGCTGCCCTCGTCATCCTCCTGGTGTTAGCACGGTTAGCGTTAGCGTGAGGGAGAGTCAGAGAGTGTGGTTAGTGAGGCAGTAAAGCAGTGTTAACAGCAGACAAGTGTTTATACAAGTGAGTTACAGTCGTGTGCAGAAGTTTTGGCACCCCGGTCAAATTTCATGTTGTTTTTCTGAGTGTAAATAAGTGAACACATCCTCTAGAGGACAGACTTTCGTACATTTTAGTGCACAATTACTGTTTATTTGATGAATTTAACAAAATTAATGAGAAAATGTGCACTGAAATGTGCACAAGAGTGTCTCTGTAAAGGATGCGTTCACTTATTTATACTCAGTAAATCAACAACAGCAAGGGAACTGACCGGGGCGCCAAAACTTTTCCATACGACTACGTAAGGCTACGTTCACATTACCAGGCTGAAGTGGCACAAATCTGATTTTTTGCCCTGATGTGACTCAGATCTGATGTTTTCAGAGCTGTGTGGACGCAAATCTGATCTTTTCAAATCCGACCTGAGTCACTTTCATATGTGGTCCTAGATCGGATACGTATCCGATTCGTGGCCATGTGACCTTAATGTGACGCTCAGATCGGAATTCATGTGCTTTTTTTCCACTGCGCTGCGTCGTCATTCAGCGTTACCATGGCAGCAGCGCCGAACAGAAGTTAAAGCCTGTAAACGGTGGAAAAGCAGCTCATCTCACCTTTTTCTCCTTCGTCTCGCTCTAATAATGAAGCTGAGAGCTGATCAGAGTTAATGATCTTCTCAGCGAAGCTCGTTCTGCTCGTTAGTTTGTGCTGATGATGAACGTGATTCATTCACGTGACGTTACTGAGTAGGATGAGCTCATGAGGGTCATTTCAGAACGCCGGTTCGTCACATTAATGACAGATCTGAATCACCCAAACGAGTGTGAACCATCGTGTCAGAGAAATCGGACCTGAGCAAAAAATTGGATTTGAGCAACGAGGCCTGTAATGTGAACGAGGCTGAAGTGAGTATTTACTAAAACAGTCATGCATTTATACAAACACTACAAAAACAAAAGCACACATACAGTCTACATACACACACACATATACACAGTACTGTGCAGCACTGTTTGTCTCAGGCAGACAAAAAGTGTTTAAATGTGTTTATCAGATGAACAAAGACTTTTGCACAGTACTATATATATGAAACTTAATAAATAAAAATACATACATATATAAATACATACGGACGGACATTAGGGCCTCACTGATATGGAAATGTTGACAGATTTAAGGAGCTACAAATTCTGATAACCAATATAATTTTAGACTTCACTCAGTTTTCTGCAGTTACACATTAATCATCATTCCTGTAGCCGGTTTATCCAATTTGTCTAATTTTCTCACTGTAGTTTCTGGGCAGACTTCAACAGTTTTAGGGCTTTTTCTCAAATAATTCAGTTCTCAGTTACAAAAAGTCAAATAAACAGCAGAATTTCTGTCTTGAACAACAAGTAATGTAATGTAGTGCGTGGTGCGTAGAAAAATTCTCAGATTTTGTTGTTGGGGTCTAAAAATCAACTCTTTCTTCAACTCTGTTTTTTTTTGTTTCATATCGTATGTGTTTAGGTTCAGTTCAGCCTATATTACAGTATTAAAGCTGTTTACAACAGAAACATGAAGCATTTGATTATGAAACCATTAAATTTAGCAAAAATTATAATACTTAATGAGAAATTTACAAATGAGTCATTCTACAGAAACGTCCATTATTGTGTCCCTAGTGTTTATAGATATATTACACTTAAAAAGCATGTTAGGGTTAGAATTTATTTATATTTTAAAATAAAACAATAAGTTATTTTAACAATTACACCTTCTTGAGCCTCAATTTAGCAATATTGGTTTTTAAATCAATCATATAGAATTCAAACACCACAGAAGAGCTCGTCCTCACAGTCATGTGTGAAGACTGAGGATATATTTTGAGGTAAAAAAAACATGTTTTTCTGCAATTTTAACGACAATAATCTATACATGACTATGGAATATATGATTTAATGACAAAGAAAATAAAAGCCAAATAAATATTATAAAATATAATGAAAGTCCCCAGGAGTCGTGTCACTGGTGTTACTGCATAACAAAAAATCTCTTATTTTGAAATAAAAGTCACACTGATGACATCACTCGACTTCCTTTTACCTGTGTTCTGAGGATCTATGAAGAAAAGCTCATGGTGAGTCCACTGTGTCTTTCAGTTATCAGAGATTTTCTCATTTAGCTCATGATTTCATATGAAGCTTTTAGCTGAAGTCACTGGTGTGACCGACTTTATTCTGAGGTCATTGTGAAAAAATAGAACTCAAATGGATTAAATTCCATATTTTGGTGGATATTCCATGATTGACAACATGTGGTTTGATGTTCTGTAGCAGCCATTCTGTAAAATGCATTTTTCATAAAAATGTCTCTGGTGTTCCTTTATTATGTGGAACACCAATGAGGATCAGTAACACCAGTGACTCCTATGGACAGATAGAAAAGTGGACGTTTCTGTAGAATGACCAAAATACACAAATATCAGTGTTTTATTGATGGCATGTTTACTGATGGCAAAACATTTGTGTAATCTTAAAGTTGCACTATGTAAGATTTGGGAATCTGGAGACCTCTCTGGTGGAAACTGTAACTGCATGCAATGTGGTGTGAGTTGTGCTTTGGACCCCATCAAATCTGATGATTGAAAAAGATTTCAAATAGATTTCCATGAGTGAATTATCTACTATTGTCATATCTTTATCAATATAATGTAGTGTAACAAATATATTAATGTATAATATAACAAAATAAAAATGTCTAATATTAAGTGTGTTATATACTATAACTTCGATTTTAACAAAAAAAAAAGGAAAAACCTATACAGTGCTGCTTTAACCCATATGATATATCAGCCAGGCCCCACACACAAACACAAACAAACACCAAATTTTAGGAGAGTGGATCTGGAGAGGATCTAGGTGAAGCTGGCACCGTGCCAGGTGATCATGTGACTAACCGTGGGCGGCGTGGCTGCCAGGCTCTCCATCTCCTCATGGGTAACCCACACATTCCCCGTGGACTAAATCACACAGAGCCAAATCAGCAGAGCCGCGGGAAGAAACGAGCGCAATTCCATCAGTGAGGAAACGTGAAACGAGTGCAGGGAGGGAGGAGAGAGAGGGACGGGTAAAAGAAGAGAGATCAATAAAGCAGAAAGAATCTGCCATTCAGCATCAGATTTCCAGTGAATTAACCTGACATGTGCTGAGAACAGTGTGAGTGATTCAGTGTTAGTCAGAGTGAGGAAGAGGAGGAACATGCTCTGATCAGAGAGAGGAAGACTGGGCACCACGGCAACGCTGTGCTGTGGTTCCTGATCCGGAAAAACACAACAGCACATAAAGACTGACAAATGTTTGAAATGTGGCTACATCCACCAATTTCTCAACATAACTAAGCTGCTGCCATTCAGAGTGGTTTGGTGTGAAATGGGTCAGGTGTCTTTACAGTGGTGGTGATAGGAACCAGGTGTCACCATGACTACAACACAAATATAGACATTTTATTTACTATCCAGAACCACCAGTGAACCTACACGAGTCTTCTGAGTTTATATGGAATGTTGATGATGGAAAATAGTGGAAAATCTGAAATAATAAGTTTTCTCTGGGGACTATTTTGCCTCACAGTGCCCTGCATGTATCCCTCCACCATGAATGGAGTTGAAGTTCTCTAAACTATCATAAAACAGTGTCTCAGTCATCAGGCAGTGAATTCATAACCATTTCATGTAGTAACTTTCTGTGAGGAGCTTTTAGAGGTGGACGTCTGGTTCCTATCACCACCACTGTAAACAGTTCTGACTCTAAGTTTTTTGATAAAAAATCTACTTATAATCTCTAAACTTCTAGAATTTCTGCATCTACAGAATATCAAAAAACAGTGTCTGTGGGCTGAGCTATGATGGTTTTCCATTCTATGGCTCATTACTATGCACAAATATATTATTAGTGTGCGACAGTCGTACTTATGTTCTCTTCTCACTAATTTTCTCTGGAAAATGAAAGATAAAGCTGAACACTATCACTAGTTTATTTATTACTATTTATTATCATCTGATCAGATTCACTCTAAGCTGAAGGTGCTTCATTAAAACAGACTTTGGCCCAGTCCCATTTCTTAATTTTACCCCTACCCCTTGTTTTCGAGGGTCACTGTAACCCCTTGGAACTGAGTTAGTGGTTGAACTCTTCCCTCTGAAATGGGACCCTCAAATAAAAAGAGCATCACTTCATTAACAGCTACCAGCGCTGCTCTGTAGGCGACCCTGCCAGTCTGCAGTGACAGCAGAGGAGGGTAAAGTTCAGCTCCTCACTGCTGGGCTTTAGTTACATTTAGGGAATCATATGACTTCAAAGAGGGGGGCAATTATTTATTACCCCCCCCCGCAAATTCTTCAGTGATATGAAGCTGAAGTCAGGTATTCACCGGCGTCTTGTTTGAATTTTCCGGTTCCACCTTAAATGGTGGATCCCTGAGGCATCACAATGTAACTGCTGCGGCATTTAAGGTGGAGCCAGAAATTTATATTGAGGGTCATGTAGCCCCAGCACTTCGCCCTACCCCTCTATCTCAACAAGAATTGGGACACCCCACCCCTAGACGTTAACACGCAAAACAGAGGGGTAGGGGAGAGGGGTGAAATGGGATTGGGCCTTAGTCTTGCTTACTGGAACACAGCCCACTATTAACAGCTTCCTAACCATTCCTAACTATTGTCCTCATAAAGTTGATAAGACAAAGGTCAGTTTGAGCTCTGCAGGCAGAAGGCAGCAGTGTGTGTGTGTGTGTGTGTGTGTGTGTGTGTGTGTGCATCCTACCGTTCTAGAGGTGGGTGGAGCTGAAGGGCTGGTCAGAGACATGATCTCCTGTATGGCGAGGCGCAGTTTGAGGCGGTGGAGCGGGTTACTGATGCCGATTTCTCTCTGGATTTCCGTGTCCGACAGCGCGGACATGATGGCGCCGCTCTTCACGTTGGCACGGCAGGCTGCCACGTACCACGCTGGCATACCGACCCACAGCTGGGAGAGGAGAAAAAAAAAAAATCGACAGCATAATTTTAACTTCTTTCCCCCCTTTAAACATTTTAACAACTATAGCTTTTACAATACAGGTTAAGACTGAGGTGTTTATTCTCACTCTGCTCAACAATCTGATGGAAATCCCCGTTTACATGCTCACTACAAGTAAACCGATCCAAAATTACGTGCATGTGTAAAGAACCACTTAGTCGCTGAGTGTAGACGTTACCATGACAACAAGCATCACGTGAGTCCAGTCGGAGTGAGATGAGCAGCAGTGAGCAGCGCTTGTGTTTTTAATTGCTTTAAAATGGTGTCAGACTCAGGAAAACGTCCTTCACATGTCCTTATTAAAGAAGGCCGAGAGGAAGACGTCGTGTTCTGAGACACATAAGCTGGACGTCCGTCCCACCGCCGTCTTTTAAAGATCAGAGCATAAACTTCGTCTCCTCTGCAGACCAGTTTCTGCTCCGCCATGTTGAACGGTATAAACTTTCACTATGACGTGACGAACATGATCAGAACGGACTTAAACTTTCCGATAGGGAATGTAATCAGATACAGGCGTTTACACGGATATTATTCTTCTATTTAACAGATTATTTACAGGATTACCCACCTCGATCAATCATAGAAACTGTCTTCTGAATGGCCTCAATCTGACTAGTCTATTCCCACTGAGATATTGACATGGACATGTTCTATTCCGATTGAGCTATTAGTCGGATTATTAACGGATTATTAGGCTGCATGTAAACATGGCTTATTTCCTTTATTTCTAAAACGGAAAATTATACCAACATAATTAGGAAGTGTCAGAGGAAACAACCAATCACCAGTGGATGGAATTAATTTTGTCGGAAAAAAAAATCTTTCAGGAAGTTCTAGCTAATTGACTGCGAATGTGCGCTGTAACCAGGTTCCGGTTAGTTGTTAGGAATGGAAAACAGCGGCAGCAGCTCTGTGTCAGGACTCTTTACTGAAAGAGTCGCTGTGAAACAAATACAAGCTCAGATATATGATAATGGAATGTCTTTTACAGCCTCAAATGTCTGTGCTTAATCTAGAACGACCAGAAAAGATTCATCTCCATGAGAGTTTGCTAAGCGCTAACGTTCTAATAGATATTCCACAGGGGTGCTAACAGAACTTTTCTTGGTTTGATATTTCCGGTCCGAAGTGACTGAAGTAAGTTTAAGCATGTCTGTAATTGTACCTCCAGCCAGGAAACCACAGTCGGTCCGTCCCACTGGGCGAAGGGCAGCCCCTGTCTGCGGGCCTCCTCCAGCAACTCATGCCTTTAGAAACACAGAGAGGAACACATAGGATCATATGTACCTCAACACCCCCCCCACACCCAAACCCCCACACCAGGGCATCAAACACCAAACCCACCACACAGTAAAGTCCCCCCAACACAGTAAAGCCCCCCACAGAAAGAAATGCTGGATATACAGAATGCCAAACGCATTCAGTCATGCTGAGAAGAAAAGTGATGCAGATATCAGTCGTTTATTTACTGTATTCTGTTTTTTAACAGGCACTGAGGACAGAGTCAAGGTCCAGGAGAGGAAGACTGAACATGCACCACGTTAGCACTTCTCTCATACACACACACACACACACACACACTCAGATAGACGTGCTGATGAAAAAGGGATAAAGAGATAAAACAGACAGAATGGAGGAGAGTTGCAGTCGGTCCACACGTCCAGACAAGCTGTGGACAGTTCAGACTCATTCAACCAATCAGACTCAACAACAAGTCCAAACACATTCAGCAGGACTGAAACTAAAGCAAAACTAATTTGTTTTTCAATGCGCTATTTGCATGTAATAATAATAATAATAATAACAATAATATTTTTTTTATTATTATTTTACATAAAAATTACAATAACACACACACACATATATATGGTTCTGTGCAAAGGTTTTAGGAACCAGACAAAGTGTTTTAAACAACTTATCTGAGCAGAAAGTGTGTTTTTAATGAGCAAACACACCCTAACATTCGGGTCATTCTACAGAAACGTCCACTTTTCTGTCTGTCCATAGGTGTCACTGATGTAATTGATCCTCATTGGTGTTCCACATAATAAAGAAACACCAGAGACATTTTAATGAAAAATACATTTTACAGAATGGCTGCTACAGAGCATCAAACCACATCTAGTCAATCGTGGAATATCCACTAAAATATGAAATTTAATCCATTTGTATTCTATTTTTTCATAGTTACCTCAGAATAAAGTCGGTCACACCAGTGACTTCAGCTAAAAGCTTCATATGAAATCATGAGCTAAATGAGAAAATCTCTGATAACTGAAAGACTCAGTGGACTCACCATGAGCTTTTCTTCATAGATCCTCAGAAAACAGGTAAAAGGAAGTCAAGTGATGTCATCAGTGTGACTTTTATTTCAAAATAAGAGATTTTTGTTATGCAGTAACACCAGTGACACGACTCCTGGGGACTCTCATTATATATTTTATAATATTTATTTGGCATTTGTTTTCTTTATGTCATTTAATTTATATATTCCATAGTCATGTATAGATTATTGTAGTTAAAATTGCAGAAAAACATGTTTTTTACCTCAAAATATGGCCTCAGGCTTCACACATGACTGTGAGGACGAGCTCTTCTGTGGTGTTTGAATTCTATATGATTGATTTAAAAACCAATATTGCTAAATTGAGGCTCAAGAAGGTGTAACTGTTACAATAACTTGTTTTGCTTTAAAATATAAATAAATTGTAACCCTAACATGTTTTTCAGGTGCGATACATCTGTAAACGCTAAGGACACAACAATGGACGTTTCCATAGATTGACCCATTAGCAAATAACACAAATAAACATTAATGCAGTAAAAAGTAACAAGAACTCAGTATTTTTAGAAAGAGATGTTGTGAGCTAGTTTGAAGAACCTCTTAAATAACTGTAAAACCATCATTCTAGCAGTTGCTAAACGTTAAACGGCGCTGCTAACTAACTAACTAGAGAGGAGCTGGTTAGCATTAGCTTAGCTAGCATGCTAACAGCTCTGCTCACCACAAAACTCGATTCTGACTGACAGAAGCTTCACTGGTGCACATTTAGATGATAATGACTCAAATCTGAGGCAGTGAACTCGAGAGGCTGGTGCTGGAGGGACAGGAAGACAAAATTAAGTTCCTCCCAGCTAGGCTAATGCTAACCGGCTCCTCTAGCCTAGTTAGCTAGTTAGAGTCGAGTGGGTGCTGGTAAATGTAAAATCACACTTACTGTATTAATATTATTCACATTTATTCTAAAATTAGTGCTTTTCTGAGTGAATAAACACTCACTGACTACATAAACACCTTTTAATTCTCATTTTCTCAGGTGCCTAGAACTTCTCCTGTGTGTGTGTACTTGTCTTGCTGTCTCTCTGAGGACTGAACGTACACACAATAATAGGACAATGTGAAGTTTGGCACAAGTGAGTACCTTTTTGGCTGTTTTCACCCCAAATTACTCTGTTTCGAAAAACCAAACACGCAAAAAGTCTTATGGTTCCTGAGGTTAAGGTTAGGGGTACAATAGGGTTACTTGGCTATAGTATACACAGAAGTCTAGGGAAGTCCTCACAAGTATAGTAAAACGTGTGTGTGTGTGTGTGTGGCCTTAAATATGTAAAATAACAGCTAAAAATAAAAACTAAGTGAATTCGCATTATGGAAACAAAGCGGTCAGATCGCTTACGGGATGTGCAGGATAACTTGACTCATATTGGGGCAGTCGTGGGCTGGAGGACCGGAAGGTCGCCTATTCGATCCCCTGAACCGACAGTATGTGACTGAAGTGCCCTTAGCAAGACACCTAACCCCCAACTGCTCCCCGGGTGCTGTGGATAGGGCTGCCCACCGCTCCGGGCAAGTGTGCTCACCACCCCCCTAGTGTGTGTGTCAATAGTGTGTATGTGGTGTTTCAGTGCACAGATGGGTTAAATGACAGAAATACGGAGTGACATGCCGAACACGTGCCAGAAAGTGGCACATATCACAGTCCGGTTCTTCACTGATAAATATCTCAGCACTATATTCTAGCACTATGTTAAGTTTGTAGCTATGTGGCAAAATTAATGTCCATTCAAAATATTTTAACTGAGACCAGCAGATGGCGCAGTTCTGCACTTTCCCTTTCCACAGAAAACGCTGCACCTCCACTACAAACAGAATATCTTTGCTGTCCAAAGAAAAATATAATTTGTATTTCCAAAATAGTCATTTTTATTCCACAGGGTATATTCCGGTTTTTCCATCTGAATTTACGTGCTCAAATCGTAAGTCAAATTATTCAGTAACTGCATGAAATAAATGAAAATTTTTATTTTATTCATTTTTTTTTTTAAGTTCCCCTCAAACTAACAGAAAATGTGTTTTATGATCATAAACATATTGCCATATGCTTACAATTTACTGCTGAAAGCCAAAAATCTTAGACACTTTGTATTTTTTACAGTGCAGATCTGAAGAGATACCAAATGAGATCCAGTTTGTAGCTCAGATTTGTGGGAAAATGGGTCGACTTTCAGTAGGAAAAAAATTGTTTTAAAACTATTCATCTATTTGACTGGAAAGAAGACAGTTACAGCTCTCATACGACCCCCACCTTTAGAATGTAGCTTATGAAATATGAAAGTTATGAAGAATATGACTAAGTGTGTTTTGGAACCACCGGTGGTTCCACAGAGTTAAAGAGGTTAATGTAGTGGTTTTATTACCAGTGATTATGGACATTTTTGTGTCCTATTGGACCATTCATCATGAAATTCTCACCCAATTTAAGTGACTTAAATTAATATTACATTAACTCACTAGTTATATTGTGGTAACAGACATTTTCAGACCTTGGATTCAAGGAGTTATTTATTTACTTATTTATTTATTTATTTGAATTCAGTGTGAGCTCTGCAGATTTTCTTCCCTCTTGACCTCAATAAGACCACAGAGCACTACTCATTTATTTAATTGAAGTTTTTAACCCTTTAAAATCCCATACTAGGGTTTATTATTCAGTAACTACAGCGACTTCATTGCAGACTGCCTGAGCTATTCTTAGGTTATAGAAGCATGTAATAAAACTTTGGGCCCACTGGTGGCCATGTAAAGAGTTAAGGCACAGCTGGCGCGTTCAAATTGTGGAAAATAAAAACAAAAAAAAGGTCCATTAATGATCAATAGTCATTAAATCAGCAGTAAGTAAGAAAGACAATGAGTGCTGACAGTGCAGTACCACCTGTAACCACTAGATGGTGGTGTTCCTCCTTGTGAGATGATGTTTTCTCCATCCACAGTGATTCACATCAATGAGCACTTTTCAGAGTTTAATCTCAGACGAAAGCAGGACTCCCTCAGAGTTTCACAGGCATGTTCGGGGGGGTGTTTGGGGTTAGTAAGAGTGCAGGCAGTGAAAGGCAGGCATGAGAGCAGTGCAGGAAGTCCTCCATGCCAGAAACGCTCCGAGACGGAGCTCGATGGCGAGAAAAGAGATGAAGTGAAAGCAAAATGAAGCCACTTACCCTGTTTTCGGACTACAAATGACATGAACGAATGGATGAAATAAAAAAAAAGGGAGGGAGAAAACAAAACAAACAAAATCAGCCAACTAAAGAGTGATCTGAAGCCAAATCTAAACTGGTGAGCCACACTATGCAGAACTACACACAGACGGTAAGGGCATCGCTGTGTGCTGCCACCTTTACAACATCAGTGAAGCTCTACATGAAGGAGAAATCTCACTAATCTAAAACAGATACGAACATAATTCTTAAAAGTAATGAATGATGAAGACAAAAAAGCGACCAAGCCAAGTTTCTGTAATCGTCTGTGCTGGATAACTTGCTGTTTGCTTGCTTTTACACTTACAGGGGAATTCCACCAACTTTTCAAAATTTCTGCGTAATTAAATGGTTAAGACATAAACAGAGTCGTTCACAGCGGTTTGGTGTGAAACGCTCCGTTCTAGAGAAACTTACCGAGTCAGATTTGTTCACAGTGGTGGTGATAGGAACCAGACGTCCACCTCTAAAAGCTCCCTCACAGAAAGTTACTACATGTTGCCTGATGTCCGAGACATTGTTTTTTAATACTTCTGAGAGAAGGTTTTGGCCTGAAATGTGTTTTTAGAGCCATTCAAAGCCATTCATGGTGGAGGGGTACACAGAGGGCATTACCTGGCAAAATAATCCCAAAAGATTTTTTTTTCCCTTTTTCAGATTTATCACTATTTTCCATCATCAACATTCCATATAAGCTCAGAAGACTCGTGTAGGTTCACTGGTGGTTCTGGATAGTAAATAAAATGTCTATATTTGTGTTGTAGTCATGGCGACCCCTGGTTCCTATCACCACCACTGTAAAGAGATCAGAACTGTGTTAAAGTCCTAATAAACAGCCAGAGATTCAACTCTGTCACCTCATTACAAGTGAAACTGTTGTTTTCAATATAAATAAATGTAGCACTATTATTAAAAGTGACAGAGACAAACGTGTGTTATGTGCTTTTTACACAGTAAAAGTAAATTGGATCTCACCTGGTCAGTGTAAACAGAATCCAGCCAAAGTTTATTCAGACCCAAAGCACCTGTTAATGTAAGGTGTAAACAGGCTCATTGTGCCCCTTCCTATAAGACTAGATGTAAAGTCTGCGCTAGTGGTTGACGAAAAGACGTGAAAAGAGCCTAATGACCGATTTTTACTCTCACTTTTCAATAAGCAGGACAAAACAGTGGAATACACTGATCAGGCATAACATTCTGACCACCTCCTTGTTTCTATGCTCATTGTCCATTTTCCACTGTCCGTTTTTAAACACCTCAGTGTCGCTGCTGGACTGAGAATAGTCCACCAACCAAAAATATCCAGCCAACAGTGTCCTGTGGGCAGCGTCCTGTGACCACTGATGAAGGACTACAGGATGACCAACACAAACTGTGCAGCAGCAGATGAGCTATCGTCTCTGACTTTACATCTACAAGGTGGACTGACATGGTAGGAGTGTCTAATAGAGTGGACAGTGAGTGGACACAGTGTTTAAAAACTCCAGCAGCACTGCTGTGTCTGATCCACTCGTACCAGCACAACACACACTAACACACCACCACCACGTCAGTGTTACTGCAGTGCTGAGAATGATCCACCACCCAAATAGTACCTGCTCTGTGAGGGTCCATGGGGGTCCTGACCACTGAAGAACAGGGTAAAAGGGGGCTAACAAAGTATCAGAGAAACAGATGGACTACAGTCTGTAACTGTAGAACTACAAAGTGCATCTATATAGTAAGTGGAGCTGATAAAATGGACAACGAGCGCAGAAACAAGGAGGTGGTCAGAATGTTATGCCTGACCGGTGTATGATAATTGAATGAGTTTTCCAAGCTGGCAAGCATCAACAGACATTACTCTTCAGCTCAGGTCCTGGCTTGGTCTCTTTTCCCCACTAAAACACTAAGCCTGGTGATGAATGTGCTGAAATGGATGGTGCAAGGCGGCTTTTAACGAGTATGCAGTGAAACACTAATGCAGACGGAGTGAGCGAGCGCCACTCAGCGGGTGAGAAAGGAGCCACAAACCTCGTGTGTCTAAAGTTGAACAGTCATTTATCAAATACATAAACTCCACAGTCTATATGACTGACACTGACATACTGTCTACACAAAAGAGTTTCCTCCACAGAAATCCAGCCTAAAACCACTTAAATCCAGGATAAACATTCATGCATTTGATTAGACGCTCAGACCAAGCTCCATATTCAACCTTATTCCTTTTATGTATCTTATTTATTTACCTTCTAATGCTACTTCATGGTTTGATCTTTGTCTACGTGAAGCCCTTCAAATAAACCTGCCGTGCTTATAAAAGCACAGCTGAGGTTTTCGCTCCGGGAGACGTGGTTTTAAAGGCTTCCGTTGCGACATCTACAGTGAATCTCTGCAGAGCAGTGAGAGAGACAGTGGTGAACCTACTTCTTCTGCAGCTTCCTGTTCTTCTCACCAGGTCCTCCGAGCTTGCTGAGCACCAATGCATCCTGGGAACCGTCTCCCTCTGGAGTGCCTGCTGTGGGAACATTACGGAAAATCTCAAAACGTGGATTTTTGTACACTCTACATAGTTTATTTATCGTAAATGTTACATATATATTCTGTTTGTTTTAGGCTTAAAAAAATCCTTAAAAATTTGACATTTTTTAAAAACTACAACCCCAATTCCAAAACAGTCGGGACGCAGAGTAAAATGTAAATAAATAATCATTTTAATTTTGAATAATGGTTGTTCTATTTCATCTGACGAGTCGTTTCTGTGGTTTGAGTATTCCTTTCTCTCCACTGCACTACCAGAAACAAATGTACTAAACTGTCTTATCAGTGGGGTGGTTCCCTCAAGGCTCCATCTCAGTACCTTTAGTCAGGGAACATAACTGAACCATAATCCACTGAAATGATATGTTCTAAGCTGTACTGACTCCACACACCCCGTCTCGCCTCCAGGCTTTTATTTTACTGTTCTGTTTAAAACATTCGGTTATGAAAAGGTACAAATACGAACTTTTCACCTGGAAACACTTATTTAAGGTTCACAATCAGACCTTAAAACCACTGTTGGAGCTTTGAGGGAACATTTACACTGTTTGTACCTTGATGAATGGAAAATGTACCAGCACAGAACCTTTATTTCTAACAGTGTAGAATATAGTAACAATATAGTGTTTAATAATAATTTGTCACAATGCTGCTGTAAGATACTCAGCTAGCAGCAACGCCAGCTTTCTGCCTTCAATCTGTACCATCCAACAAAAAAACAGCCCCCTCAAAAGAGTCGCAGTTGTTTTTCATGATGGTTTGAAGTCCCTAACCCTTCAAGACGCATCATCAGAAGGTTTTTCTAGACTTTAAACAGGAAAATCTCACTCTAGAGACACTGTGGCACTGACGAAAGATGCAAATAAGCAACTTCACAACAGATGTAATAATCGCTAATTGTTTTATTTTGGCCAAAATGCCCCGTTAAGAGAGGAACAAAATCCCTGTAATCGTTTAGTTTATTGTTTATCATAGAGTCGTTCTTGGTCTGAAGAGCAGAGGCCGGATTCACGAAAGCCTTCTTAAGAAAAAACTTGAAAAGGTTCTCAAGACAAACACTAAGAAGTTTATAAGAATGTTCTTAAACGCAATTCTCAAAAAATATTAAATTCTCAAATATTCTCTTAAGAGTTAATTAAACAGTTTTTTTTTCAAAGATTTTCTTGAGAAAATATTTTTGAAAAACATTTTTAGTAAAATCTTCATTGTTTTCTTAGGTCGGCTATGTTTGCATTTTACCGCATACCGTAAACGACGCAAGATACATTTTGAATTTGCATTAATTGTTATTTCCGTTATTTAATTTAATCCACTCAGAGGAGCAAAATGGAGGAAAAACCATCAAACCAAGTGTTAAAAAAAATTTGCAAACAAAATCCAGAGCTGATGGTGGAAGAAACAGCCAACAGGAAAATAATCCTCCTGAGAAAATATGATAATTCTGAGGTGACAGACGAGGATGAGGAGCAGCAGAGGAAGCATCTGAGATAAATTCAGACGGTCACCTTGTCAACTCTTACTGCCTGAGAGTGAGTGAGTCTGTCGTAAGGTTAAGAAAAACAATTAAGAACCTAATATTTTCAAGAATAACACTTCTTAGAATTATTCTTAAGAAAACAATTAAGAAAATAAGATCATTCTTAAGAAGTTTTTTGAAGAATAACAATTTTTTGTAACGGTTTTCTTGAAAATGAAGTTAAGAAAAAACACATCTAAGAAGATTTTCTTTCTTAAGATACTTTCGTGAATCCGGACCCAGGTTTTAAAATCATGTTTTCTTTTCCAAACTACAGTTAAAAGCTCATATTGAAGCTCTTTTGAACCCAGAGGTGGTTTAAACAACTGAAAGGTTTGAGAGCTGATGAGTGACATCACAACAAGGAGATTAAGTGGGCGTGGCTTTTGGCGTTATTGATAAAGTAGCACTGCCACAAAATTGATATTTACACGTGTGATTCTGTTTGTTTTCTTCTAAATAAACCCTCTTTGCCTTTCATATAAGCAATTACTGCAAAACCATCCAAAAACCATTTAAAACACTTTGAAAAGCTGGATGTTGATTATGAAACGTTCATCATTTCGTTTATTCAATGCACTTAAACCATCAACAATCCCAGTGAGCGCCAGCGCAATCAGAAATGCTCTTGTGGATAATTCTAAAAGTGCATTAGGAGCTTCAGCTTCAGCTGATTTAACATTCGATGGTAAATCTATTCTTGTCCGATGCAGCTCAAGATCAATTACGCTGCAGTAGATCAGAGACTCAGACAAAGCGAGTCGGCCTGAGCTTCAGCAAATCCTACGTTTACTCAATCAAACGCCAGACGTTAATTGAATTAATGAGAGTTTAAAGTGGATTAAAGGCTGACTGAGTGGGGTTTGTACCTTGGCCGGGCGAGTCTTTGCCCGAAGGGTTCGGCCGTCCCTTCTCTTTCTTCCCAAAAAGGCGGCCGATGGAAGACTTGATGCTTTTCTTTTTCGCAGCCTTGTTGAGGGAGTCCTGGCTGCTGTTACTGCTGCTGGGGTTACTGCCCTGACCGTCCTGCAGTCCAGCAATACTGCAGAAACACAGAGAGGATGAGACGAGAGAACGTCAGCATGGATTTTATATGTGTGTGTGTAGTGTATATATATATATATATATATATATTACTTTCTTTGAATTTGATCAACATTTGGATGTCGAATTTTATTTTGACATTCCTTTACAGTCATATACAAAAGTTTGGGCACCTCAGGTCAAATTCCATGTTTGTGTTCATCTAAATGAAAATAAGTCAACACGTCTGCGCATTTTAATGCACAATTACTGTTTATTTACTGCTTGTAAGATTTTGGAAGAACTAAAACACAAAATGTGGCCTGTGCAAAAGTTATGGCACATTATGTTTTATGTCTTCCCCCAATATGCTAAACGCAAAGAAAAAAGTGCAGAAAAATGGCATATTTAACAGTGTTCTCTGTAGAGGCTGCAGTGATGTCACTATGCAGATCAGTCGTAATAAACGTGCTGCAGTGTCTCTAGAGTAAGATCTTCCAATTGAAGGATGAGGAGAACCCCCTTCAGATGATGTATCGTGAAGTAGAGGGACTTTAAGCTATCATGAAAAATTACTATTTTCACTTTGAAAATCAAAAAACCATGAAAACTGATTTACAGTACGTGTATAGATGACTACACTCATAAACCCTGCTTTAGAACGTCACAGCTACTGTAAAATCTAGACAGCTTGCATATCGTTGCTGTCAGGACAAAACCTCGTATCTCCATTTTTAGCATTTTTCATTTTCTGACAAACCTGAAACGGGCAGTCGTCCTTTACGTTGTGTCAAAATTTCATGAGGAAGGGACCAACAGAAATGCTCCAACATTACTTGGAAAAAATATTTCTACATTTACTTCCATTAAAAGTTACGAAATGTTGTTCTTTCTCCTGTAAAGTTGTCGTTTTGGAGATACGAGGTTTTGTTCCGACAGCAGTGATATAAGGGTGTCACGATATGTCAATCTTCTATTTTTTTATTTTTTTAAATAAATGCAAGGTTTTAACGATACATGCTAAAAGTAGAGTATAACTACATACAACATTTCTTGCTGTAAAATACAGGAGAAAAATATATAAAGAAATATATAAAAAATTCTACAATATACAATATAAATTATAAATTATTTATAATATAATAAAATATATTTATATTTAAAATGTATATAATTTATATTATATATAATGTCAAATATAAGTTATATGTAATATAAATTACACAATAAATAAAAATTTAATAAATAAATAAAAATTGATTACATATCAAAAATGACACAAAATGACAATATGCATCATATCATGAAATCTGCCTACAGTACGCACCCCTATAGAGTGAGCTCTCTCTATATGTTAGACGTTATTTCACTCTTCTACTCTCCAGAATAGAATCCTCAGAACACACAGTACAGACCCACAGAAGACCTTCATAACGTGGCTAAACTGAAAGTGTATGTAATGACGTTTCACCTCCGGATGTCTCGGATGTCTTCGTGACTGGCGGCGTGTCCCTTACTGAGCCGCATGGAGCGAGGGGTCGACGGGGGGGACGTCTCACACTTGATTGTGGCCTTGTCGTCTTGCACAGGCTGAACACAAATAAAATCCATTAACTAAGTGAGCATTAAATGACATAAAATCCTAAATATCTACAATTTATTTTTCCTCAACTGCACTTTAGATATTTTTGTGGTTTTGGGTATTAAAAACAGCCGTAATTCATTTCTACACCAGCATTTTCCAGCATCTCTTTATCCTGTAGAATTAAACAGGCTGTTTTTGTTACCTTTAAGACTGATATGTCAATGAGCTCTGTTTTGATTGGCTATCCTGTATTGTACCTCCAGGCTGAAACACATCTTATAACTTCAGCATGAGTGGGCGGGGCTAAGCTGCAGTTTCCGTATACGGACTATATTTGAAATGGTAATGTTTACATAACATCTCAGTCTTATTTCAAACAGAAGTGAGGAAAACTAATTTCTCCACTATGTGGGCCCTTTAAAGGGGACTCAGCTGCACTGATCCACACAAAGCTGGAGAAATAAAATCAGCACTTTTGTTTATTAGAACTAAGGAGAACCACATTAAGAGCACTAAAGTAATAAAGACAAAGTGTTTCAGAGAAAATCGTTTGTGGTCGTAAGCAAATCTCACATTTCCAAGCTTTACAAAGCAGCCAATTAGACCAGCCTCACAAAAACTTCAAAAGAAGCTCAGAACCAAAATTACCCTCTTTGAAATTTACACTGAAGGTAGATTAAACACAACTGACTGCAGGCAAAAATTAAAGTAACATGTCAACAAACACTGAGCTGAAACGTGAAGCCAGTTAGCTTCATTTCAGCTCAGATCAACATACAGAGCGCAGTTACTTCACTATTACAGTCCTTCATTAGGGAGTTACAGCGAAGAGCTCGTCAGGGTGTTAACTACACCGTAACTCAGACGTTTTGGGGACTGATGGCTTATTAAAATGTTTAATATGAATAAGCTTATTTGCTGGTAAGCAGGTCCAGAAACAATTACTCATAAATATGTGACCAAAGGAAAAAACGCACACATCCACATTATATAACCATTTTGTTGTTTTATATACAATAACATGCAGCTAACCACTCAAAAAGACGCTACTTTTAGATGTTTTATTCAAAGACAGGAACTGTGTGAACAGAATTATTGTTGCTAGTCGTCAAGTTATTAAAAGAATAAAAATATTATCTATTTACATTAATTATTTGTATCTGGAGATATGATCTCCACTTTTGAAATATGACAAATTGTGGATATGCATTTCATTAGAACTTAATTCTTACTGTTAGTTATTTTAGACATTTCAGTCATTTTTTTCATTTATTTTAAAGTCTCCTAATAATGATGTGAAACCGTAAGAAACGCCAAATCAACAAAGCATGATATTTAACTGTTTGTGTTTATGTACACTGATCAGACATAACATTCTGACCACCTCCTTGTTTCTATGCTCATTGTCCATTTTATCAGCTCCACTTACTATATAGGTGCACTTTGTAGTTCTACAGTTACAGACTGTAGTCCATCTGTTTCTCTGATACTTTGTTAGCCCCCTTTTACCCTGTTCTTCAGTGGTCAGGAACCCCATGGACCCTCACAGAGCAGGTACTATTTGGGTGGTGGATCATTCTCAGCACTGCAGTAACACTGACGTGGTGGTGGTGTGTTAGTGTGTGTTGTGCTGGTACAAGTGGATCAGACACAGCAGTGCTGCTGGAGTTTTTAAACACCTCAGTGTCACTGCTGGACTGAGAATAGTCCACCAACCAAACATATCCAGCCAACAGCGTCCTGAGACCACTGATGAAGGACTAGAAGATGACCAACACAAACTGTGCAGCAGCAGATGAGCTATCGTCTCTGACTTTACATCTACAAGGTGGACTGACATGGTAGGAGTGTCTAATGGAGTGGACAGAGAGTGGACACAGTGTTTAAAAACTCCAGCAGCACTGCTGTGTCTGATCCACTGCAGAGAAACAGATGGACTACAGTCTGTAACTGTAGAACTACAAAGTGCACCTATATAGTAAGTGGAGCTGATAAAATGGACGATGAGCGTAGAAACAAGGAGGTGGTCCGAATGTTATGCCTGACTGGTGTGTATGTCGCTGCTGTCGAAACAAAACCTCGTATCTCCATTGTTGCTGTTTTTCAGTTTGTGACATTGTTTGAAAATACCCATTATGCTATACATTTTATGTAAATTTCATGATGAATAAACCAGCTGAAATGTCCCAAAATTACTTGGAAAAAAGTCTAGCTCCACTGACTCACACTAAAAGTAGAGGTTTTAATCCGACAACAGCAATTTATATGTATATTATTTCAAGCTGACAAAGAAAAACAATCATCTGTATTAAAAGCATTTTGAAAAGCGTGTCTGCGAAACAGAACTGAAGGGTCACTGCAGCTCTTTCTACTCCATTTTCTACAAAACTCCAACATTAATAACATGAACAGAAGCGGCGAGGCTGACAGAGAAAGGCAGGCCGGAGCCGAGCACAGTTCCCCCAGATTACCTTCCTACGATGCTTCCGCAAATCGCTAGGCTGTCGGAAGCATGCGAAGCAAATGAGGGGAGAAAAAAGAGGAAGAGTTAGTGGCACAGCAAACGAGAAAAAGCAGAGAACTCACACCACACACTGAGAAGAGGAAGCACACAGTATACACAGCGCACACACACACACACACACACACACACACACACACACACACACACACACACACACAGACTTAAAGGAAAACTCCACCTGATCGGCATTATACACCATCCAATCCTGCCGAAAACCCAGTTTCCCAATTGGACTCAATATTGATACCTGACCATTGCTGTTATCGGAAGAACAATGTTATTTTTCAATTTTTGACATAATTTAAAAATATCTGTTGTCCTTTACATTGTGTGTAAATTTCATGATGAATGGACCGAAAGAAACGACCCAAAATGACTTGGAAAAAATTCTGGTTCCATTGACTTACATTAAAAGTAAAGTAGGTTTTTTCCTTTTCCTGTAAAGTTACCATTTTGGAGATACGAGGATTTCTTCCGACAACAGTGATCACCACAACTATTGCTACTGTTACTACTAACTAAAAAATGATAATTATAATAAAAGCAGTAGAGCGTTAAGTTTGCAAAAAGTGTCCCATTTTTAAATGAGGAATTTAAACTACATTTTTCCACCACTGCACATTAAAATATGCCGAAAATGTGACTCAACTATTACTACTAAAGAAGAAAAAGTAATAATTATTAGTCGTAGTAGAAGTAGAAACACAGTGCTTAATAATTATAAATAACAAATAAATACATAATGATAGCCATTATTATTATAACAAATGTTTGTGCTCATATAAATCAAGTAAACTTATCTGTACAATTATATAGGACTCTTATTGTGAAAGCTAATGAAGTCAATGCAAGTGAAGTGTTAAACTGTCAGCAAATTGGTTTGATTAATTTATTCATTTCTTAATTCTGCTGCGCTGTATCTCCCCTGAATGAATCCACAACGGCAGATTTAAGTAACTATCGCTCTAAACTAGAATAACAGCTGAGTTAGCTATTATAGTGCTCAGGGTGCAGCGTTCATGCTTTGGTTTGTGTTTGAATGGCTCTGTTTCTGCTTTTATCATCGTAATCATCAGTCTGAGCTGATTTTAGAGCTTATGTTGGGTAAACAGACACAGAGCCTGGTGGGTGAAGCAGATCTACCTGTCAGAAATGGAAAAATGTGGCTGCAGAAAAAATGGAAAGCAGTTTTGTGATAGTTTAACACTGGTCTGCAGTAACAGACTGTAGATAGACCGTTACAGGTGCAGCTTACGGAGACCAGCTGGAGTTTTCCTTTAAAATGTTATTCTCTCATTATGAGCTCTTTCTCACACTCTCACTGTCGCACACAAACAGGAAGAGAGAGATTAGGCCAGTGAGTCACGCTGAGCAGAGAGTGAGGGCTGAAAAAGAGCCGAAAACACTTCAAACAGCGAGAGATTCTCCATGAAGGCCACGTCCTCTCACTCTGAGGCTGTTCGTAAACGAGAATCTGAACGAAACGACCTAAAAAAGTGTGTTCAATTTAAAACAAACATCAGGTTTGATGTAAAACGCACAAAGCCGCGAGTTTGTTTTCCTTTCCTCCTCATTTCGGCTGGCATTTCCAGAGTAAACACTCGTTCGGAGCGGCACATTTTTCATGAGGCCTGATCGCTCATTTCCTCTTTAATCCCCCAAAATCTCCTGCAGAAAGACAGGATGAGAGATGGCGGCACTTGGCAGAGCAAAACAAACGGACCTCTCCAGGCTCCGCCCACAAACGAGTGATGAAAACCCTGATCAAAACCCTGTTCAATTAGGACGGTGCCCGGCGACGGTTACCATGGTAACAGCCCCTAGAAACAGCAACAACTCCACTAATTTATTTAAATTAAAAATTTAATTCATTATAAATCTATTTTACTTCATTTCAGATATCATGCCTGCACTAAAAGCCGCCTTTATGTCCAGAAGTGCATTGTTAATTAGGTAATAAGTCACAGAACAAACCACCATCAGAAACCCTGTATGTTCAGCCCACAGACACTCTAATTAGATTATTAGATTAGATTATTAAATTAGATTAAGTGGCCCTTATTAGTCCCACAATGGGGAAATTTCACCTCCACATTTTGGCCCATCCGTGCAGTGAAACACCACATAAACACAGGTGAAGTCACACACTAGGGGGCAGCGAGCACACTTGCCCGGAGCGGTGGGCAGCCCTATCCACGGCACCCAGGGAGCAGTTGGGGGTTAGGTGTCTTGCCCAAGGGCACCTCAGTCATGTACTGTCGGCTCAGGGGATCGAACCTGGTCGCAAGGCTGGTTCCTTAACCTCCAGCCCATGACTGCCCCCACGAACGCAGGGGTGTCCAAACTTTTTTCAAAGAGGGCCAGATTCTACTGTTATATTGACATATTATTCACCAATGATTCAAAATATTAAGTTTTCAAAACATCAGCGCAGAGAATCTGAGCTCTCTGTGAGCTGCAGTGTTTCGTATCACTGTATAAACGATGGACGAGGCTTTTATTGTTGGATGGCTCATTCAGAACAGTTTGGATCAATAATCGCTTATAATAAATAATTCAATTGTTTAAGAGTAACAACACAATGCCTGAAGTATTAATCATATTCCTATTAATGTGTTTACTTATTGAAAAATATAAGAAGAACTGCAACGTACTGGCTGGCGGGCCACTTATAATACACTGTAAAACAGAAGCTGGGGGGGCCAATTATAATCTGTCCGTGGGCCACATTTGGCCCGGGGGCCGGACTTTGGACAAGCCTGCTCTAATTTCTGTGTCATTTTAATGCAATTTTATTTAAAAAATTAAAAGCACTAAGTAAATCTTACAAAAAGTAAATGGACAAATCTATAAAGATATTAAAATTTACAATTCAAATGACATCATAGGTTAGTAGGTTAGGGTCTCTAAAAAAAACAAGGTATGATATGACTCATCTAAATACTTTGGAATTGTAATTTACTAAACTGTACAAAATTGCATAAAATTAGCATAGGATGTAAAGGAAAACAATATTATGTAGTGACCCTAAACAAACACTGCAGCAGTATTGTGATATAAACTGAGTCTGTTCTACAGTTTCTCATTAGGCTGAATGAATAACCGACTCTAAATGTAGGTATTGTGATATAAACTGAGTCTGTTCTACAGTTTCTCATTAGGCTGAATGAATAACCGACTCTAAATGTAGGTATTGTGATATAAACTGAGTCTGTTCTACAGTTTCTCATTAGGCTGAATGAATAACCGACTCTAAATGTAGGTATTGTGATATAAACTGAGTCTGTTCTACAGTTTCTCATTAGGCTGAATGAATAACCGACTCTAAATGTAGGTATTGTGATATAAACTGAGTCTGTTCTACAGTTTCTCATTAGGCTGAATGAATAACCGACTCTAAATGTAGGTATTGTGATATAAACTGAGTCTGTTCTACAGTTTCTCATTAGGCTGAATGAATAACCGACTCTAAATGTAGGTATTGTGATATAAACTGAGTCTGTTCTACAGTTTCTCATTAGGCTGAACTGGATTTTTACCAGAGTTCTGTAAAGCTCGTCCAAATCACGTCGTTATATGAATGTAAATAATTAAACTGGCACCATCATTAGAAATATTTGATTTTATTTCCCACTTTGAGCACTGATGAGCCGGTTCGAGTCAGTTTGACAGATTTTTGTCAAGCTCAGATAATTTTCAGACTCATAATTGACGTGGCTCAGGTCGAACTGGACTTGGACCAATTTTTTCAGGCTCTGGTTGGGTTCACACCTAAAACTTTGTGCTGTGGGGTCGTACTCTGATGGAAAGCTGGCCTGTATTCAAGTTTAGATCAAAATTCCAGGCCAGATTAAAGCGCTATACAAAGGCATATACTAAGCTTTACTCTGATGCTACATATCGTACAGACGGATGAAGAGAAGAAGTCTGAGCACAACCTCAGAGTGAGAGCGACTGAGAGGCGAGGACGGTACCTGCACTATGAGCGGCGCACAGCTAAACAGAGGGGTGGGGTAGGGCTGGTAAGCTACAGTCTGAGAGAGGGAGTGCTGGATGACATATGGATCATAGCAGTATTGCTGGGACACAGACACATCAGTCTATTACTATAAACACAAGACTACAACAGCTACACATACAAATGAACATAAACATGGATTAGTAACGCAACAACACACAACAATATGACGAACACTCAGTATTCAGTTCGCTTACATGTAGAGCTGGGCGATACAATAATATCAGAATTTTCAACATCAACAATGGGAGCTGGATTATTTTCCTTAATCCAGTATAAAAGCTTAAACTTTTGAGCAGTCGCTGCTTTTGTACAGCAGGTGGCGCTTTGTGTCTTTTACTCTCTAGACGAGGAGAGAAGTCTACCTGTTCACTCACAACAGCTAGACAGTTAGTGGAGTCAGAAAATATATTTTCAAATATATTATTTTATATATTTTATTGTTGAGAACTTTTATACAGAAATATTTTATATCTATATTATTTTATTATATTTTTTACCAGGTTTAGTTAAGCATGTATGCTATGTATGCATCAGAATAGCACTTTATCCTGACAGCAAGCGAGCAACAAAAAAAACTATATCCCATTATAATCAAACTAGTTTTTTCCCCACACGTGGAAGTTTTAAGATGGCTAGGAATAAAAAAACAAACAAACAATAGTTAATAGAACTAGTTAATAGAGTTAATAGAGCTAAGTTTGCCATATCATTAGCTCACAACAGAAAGTTGGTTAATCAAATAATCAATGTCATATGCTCCTGGTCACTAATATCGGATTTTAATTGTCGTATTTATTATAAACATTTTTTTTAATATTTAATTTACACAGCAATAAAACATGCACCTAAAATATCCTCATAAAATGGGTTTACACGCTGACGATAAACAGTGTAGCTCAGATATTCTGAAGTCTCAAGCTACTTTCTGACAGGTCCATGCTTTGTTTACGTTTTCACTTGACCTGTAAACCTCCCGAAGGCTTTGTGACGCGATGCAATAATGCATCTGAATGGTCACTCGCTGCTGTAAACCTATTATTACAGGTAAAATTCTGATTGTGAAGCTGATTGTAACTTTGGGGGATTTAGGATTTAGGCTACGTTCCCATTACCATGCTGAAGTGGCACAAATACGATTTTTTTGCCTTAACGTGAAACTGAGCTGACACATCTGGGCCTTTTTCACCTTCGTCTTGCTCTAAAATGAGCTGCTGAGAACTCTTCAGAGCTTAATTAACTCCTCAGCGAAGTCTTGCTCTGCTGGTTAGTTTGCTGTTCATGACGCAGGTGACTCGTCTAGTGAATAAGATGTTTTGCATGCAGGTCATTTCAGGACACTGGTTCATTCATACTGATGACAGATTTGAGTCACTTAAGCCTTGGGTTCACTACAGGACTTAACAGATTATAAAAGACTGGGCGTCTCACTATCCGACAGTTTCCTGGCCGACTGAGATATTTGGGTTCACACACTAAATGATTAGGGATCACAAACTACTCAACTTTTATGCTGCTCCTCAACCGAACTGAACTCACTGAACTCAGACAAACTCCCAAGAACTCGTGATCTCCTGTTACTAGGAGACGCAAATAAACAAACATAGAACGGCTGCTGCTGCTGTTTTCTCTGCTGTTTGCACTGACGCAGTAAGGAAGCAGCAGGTAAACGTGTTTAAGTGAGGATCATGGATTTAAAAATGTGATCAGTTTAGTATTTTTAGAGTTTTAAATGTACATAAACTCGATTGTGCCTCAAACTCGGCTCATCATAAAGCTTCGCTCCACACGTGAGAGACTTTTCACCATTTTTCTTTGTTTACTTGCTGTATGCGGCCTCAATTTTCATTGGTTGTTGCAGGAATCTGTTCAGATTGAGTTGATGACCAGTTTACACTACATTACAGGGTGAGGAAAAATGAAGACATGTCTGATAAACTCTGACAGCTATGAAACAATAGAGAGGCCAAAAATCTGAGTCTGCGCCCCTCAAACATGATTTGACTCTCTCTCCAACTGTCGACTCCCACTGACCCAAACATCTGCAGACTAGAGGTGACCAGCTCAGACTGAGAATCAGGGCTAAAATCGGGGTTGAAGCTGTGCAGTAAGCAAAAATCGGATTTGAGCAATGAGGACTGTGATGTGAACGCAGCCGTGGAGGCCTCTCTGGTGGAAACGTGCTTTAAACTGAACATTAAAAAAAAAAAACGCATCTATAAAAAACAATAATCATCAAATACGGGAGGAAAAATACATTGCGCTAAGATTTCTTCAGTATCGCCCAACCCTACACGTTCAGAGAAACACCAAGAATGAAGTAGGAAGGTCAAACGTGCAAATGGTCTCACCAAGGTCATCACCCCCATGCGGTCCACCTCTCTGTTGGGGCTGCGGGGTGCTCTGCGGGGGGTGGAGTGACCTGAGCCCGGCGGAGACGAACCAGAGTGCAAGGATCCGTGGAAAGAGGGCGGGATGGAGCCCAAGGAGTGGAAACGGTCGCCGAGACTCTCGCCGCTGCCCACCCTCGACTCGATCTCCTCGGCCCTCATAGCCGTGCTCTCCTTCTCCTCCTGGATCATCCTGAACACAGAGTGTGTGTTTAAAGGGTTCTTTGCGTTGTGAAAGGGTTGTTCAGATTGATGGAGAATATGCTGAAGACGGTTCTATACAGAATCTGTTTGAAAAGGGTTCTATATAGCACCAGAAGCGTTCTTCTACTGTTATGATGTCAAGCCTGTAACAACAGAATTACATCTCTGCCATATCGCCCACCCCTAAAATTCACCCATTCCAGAACTGATGCATAGATGCATTTTCACTCCCCATCAATGAGCAGCCAAACTAAGGACTTCATGGTCTTCTAGAGCACTTTAACATCAATAAACAGTGTTTCTGACAAAATGTTTATGCTGTCCTGCTCAATCCAGTATTAGGCCAGAAACATACTCATCGCAAGTATGCGAACGCAAATGACTGTGCTGGGCTAACGCGTTGCAAACGCTCGGTCCTTCTGTACAAACTCACCGTGTGCTCTTATCTTACTGCGGCAGTTAAAACACTCAGGACTGAAGGGGGCGACAGAGGACAGATCAGAGAGGATCTACTGTCATTTCAACAGCTAAACATGAACAGTAGAAGATGCTTCACTTGTTCTGCTGGAATGGAAAGATGATAATGTATCATATTTTTTATGATTATGTGAGCCGTCTTTGCGTGAGACTTAACTACTTGTCCGCTGTGGCAGTTGAGACAACAAGCTGGCAGTACAAGACCACTTGGACAGGCTTGGCTGTCGTTATAGCGCCCCCTGCTGTAACGCCCAGAATGCAGCTCGTGCTTGCGTTGTGTTATGAAATGCATAGTGACGTTTGAACACAACTACACGTGAAACCCCGCCCACGTAGCTCAAAGCATCTGCGCTCATGTCCTGGCATAAAGTATGTTTCAGGCCTTTGTACCAGAGACTTACATTTTTGTAAGGTGGCGCTGTGTGTCTTCTCTCTAGACGAGGGAGAAGTCTAGCCGTTCACTCACAACAGCAAGAACACAGTCAGCCTGTGAGCTGTACCTGATCTCATTGTTGATGGCGTCCAGCTGCTCCTGCAGCATCAGCGCGAGCGTTTGTGCATCTGCCTGTCCAGCAGGGGACAGCAGGTCCACCGAGCTGAAGATCGTCTCTCGATCGTCCTCCATATCAGACATGTCCACGTCGCTCTCGAACGCGTACGCGACTTTAGCGAGAACGTTGGCCTGCTGGACGCGCTCCCACTCCTGCTCGTTCAGAGTCTGCACCTACAGAGCGAGACAGAGGGAAAGGAAAGGGCTTTAATGATAGACGGCTAAGAAGACGACAGCAAACTGTGAATATGGGACTTATTAAATGTACAGTTCCGCGGAAAATCAAATGCTACTGGACTAGCTATGCTAATGTACTTCAGTCCATGTTTATAGATAACAGTGAGTGTCAGAAACCACAGAATTAAGTGTAATACTGAACCACTCAAGTTTGGGATGATTCAGGCATGCAGTTAGCACCATGCTGATTGGTGAATATTCCAATAAAGTCATGCAATCGCACTGCCACCATTTTTGGTGGCCAACTCTGGCAGCGCAGTGGCTAAACCCATAAACCGATAACTGATCCAGAAAAGGCCGTAACACACATTTTTGCTTTAAAACTCAATTTATCATATTAATCAATATTTCTGACTGCACTACCTTAATTTTATTTGATTTGTTGCTGTAGTGATAACAAAAGAAAGGCGTTGTGTTACTTCTGGTGCGTCTCAAACCGCACACTAGCTCACTAAATAGTGTGTAAAACAGTGTTGGGCCACCAGAAGTGCACTAATTAATAATTGCCCCCCTCTTTGAAGGCATATGATGCCCTAAATGTAACTAAAGCCCAGCAGTGAGGAGCTGAACTTTACCCTCCTCTGCTGTCACTGCAGACTGGCAGGGTCGCCTACAGAGCAGCGCTGGTAGCTGTTAATGAAGTGATGCTCTTTTTATTTGAGGGTCCCATTTCAGAGGGAAGAGTTCAACCACTACCCTGTAACTCAGCTCCAAGGGGCGACACTCGAAAACAAGGGGTAGGGGTTAAAATAAGAAACGGCACTGGGCCTCATTCTCAGAATCGAAATCTGTATCATCACACCTCTACTTCCTGAATCTACAAATACATCAACAAGGCCATGCTTTGATAACCACAAGCTATGAGACAAACTTTACAATCGACTGCAAGGTTAGATGAACCAGCATCTGCAACACTCCACTTACATGCCTCTGAAGTCCACAGCGGAAGCAGAAAGACAGAAATTGAAAAAAAAACAGAGAGAAATCTGTGAAATGTGTTTTAAATTCATCCAAAGAGCAGCATTAAGCACATAACTCAGTTTATATCACAATACCTACATTATTAGAGCTATTCACATAAGAATAATGAAATTGCCATGCTAACCATGCTAATGTTAGCCTAATCCATCCCATCTGTGAGCTTTCACACACATACAAAATAAACATCAGCTGACAAGAATAACTGACTCTAAATGTAGGTATTGTGATATAAACTGAGTCTGTTCTACAGTTTCTCATTAGGCTGAATGAATAACCGACTCTAAATGTAGGTATTGTGATATAAACTGAGTCTGTTCTACAGTTTCTCATTAGGCTGAATGAATAACCGACTCTAAATGTAGGTATTGTGATATAAACTGAGTCTGTTCTACAGTTTCTCATTAGGCTGAATGAATAACTGACTCTAAATGTAGGTATTGTGATATAAACTGAGTCTGCTCTACAGTTTCTCATTAGGTTGAATGAATAACCGACTCTAAATGTAGGTATTGTGATATAAACCGAGTCTGTTCTACAGTTTCTTATTAGGCTGAATGAATAACCGGCTCTAAATGTAGGTATTGTGATATAAACTGAGTCTGTTCTACAGTTTCTCATTAGGCTGAATGAATAACTGACTCTAAATGTAGGTATTGTGATATAAACTGAGTCTGTTTTACAGTTTCTCATTAGGCTGAATGAATAACCGGCTCTAAATGTAGGTATTGTGATATAAACTGAGTCTGTTCTACAGTTTCTCATTAGGCTGAATGAATAACTGACTCTAAATGTAGGTATTGTGATATAAACTGAGTCTGCTCTACAGTTTCTCATTAGGCTGAATGAATAACCGACTCTAAATGTAGGTATTGTGATATAAACTGAGTCTGTTCTACAGTTTCTCATTAGGCTGAATGAATAACTGACTCTAAATGTAGGTATTGTGATATAAACTGAGTTTAGGTTGAATCATGTAACTCAGTCAGTTTTGTTCACCTTGGAGGGTTCGTCTCGCAGAGCAGCAGCCCGACCCTTCTGGGGCCGTCTGAGCACCAGGGCGCTGCTGTAATGGTCAGAATGGCTGTCCATCATGGAGGACGCAGATACTGGGTACCTGAAGTCTGGAGTGCTGCCCATGTGAGACCGCCTGCAAACAGGACAAGCAATCAGTGGAAGGAAAACAAACAGCACAGAACATTTACTAAAATTAGAGTTTAAAGAGCTTAGCGTGGGAAAATAATCAAGAATCTTTTTAAGGCTGTCAAATCAGCATCATTAATTATGAAAACATGATTACACAGATTTTAATTGTTGTTGTGTCATTTACTTAAAAAGAAAAGTGTACGTGTAATAAAAGATGTGCAAAACAGTTTTTACAGTTTCATTTAAAAAGCTTCTATAATGTTCATATGATCCACACAGTCACTCTGACAGACTGTAATACACTACAGGAAGTGTAGGGGGCGATATGGCTTCTACTGTTTCATTTAAAAAGCCTCTATAATGTTCATATGATCCACACAGTCACTCTGACAGACTGTAATACACTACAGGAAGTGTAGGGGGCGATATGGCTTCTACAGTTTCATTTAAAAAGCTCTATAACGTTCATATGATCCACACAGTCACTCTGACAGACTGTAATACACTACAGGAAGTGTAGGGGGCGATATGGCTTCTACAGTTTCATTTAAAAAGCCTCTATAATGTTCATATGATCCACACAGTCATTCTGACAGACTGTAATACACTACAGGAAGTGTAGGGGGCGATATGGCTTCTACTGTTTCATTTAAAAGGCTCTATAATGTTCATATGATCCACACAGTCATTCTGACAGACTGTAATACACTACAGGAAGTGTAGGGGGCGATATGGCTTCTACTGTTTCATTTAAAAAGCCTCTATAATGTTCATATGATCCACACAGTCATTCTGACAGACTGTAATACACTACAGGAAGTGTAGGGGGCGATATGGCTTCTATTCATAGAACTGGATTACGTCATTAAGAAGACCACGTCACCATGACGCTGTAACTCTCACTGTGCTCTGATAGATGTATAACCTGCACATCTCCAGAGTTCAGGACATTTCAGTGTGTAATATTTTATAAAAACTAATTAAAGTGGCACCAAAACTGCCAAAACTCATACACAGATATAAAGCTGAAGCTTCTCATTTGAATTTTCCGTTCCACCTTAAATGGTGCTGCAGTTACACTGAGGCGCCTTAAACGTAGAAAGAATTGTGAAGGTTGGCGAAAACAAAGCCATCAGCTTACCTTAATAAATGCATCAATGAACCTCAATAAATGTATTAATTTACCTCAATAAAAGCTCCTTAATCAACAAACCCCTCAGACTTGGAGATGTTTAACGAGCAGCTCAGCAGAGCAGCTGCTGAATGCATCTCACTGGCTGATCTAACGCCGCGTCCCAAACCACCCACTTCTGTACTTCACCTACTACACTAGTAAGTGCACTTCTAATGGGATATGTGCTTTTTTACACACTATTTAGTGAGTTAGTACACGATTTGGGACGGGGCGCCAGTAACGCAGCGGGAAATCTCAGCCGTTTAGATTTCAGCTTTAATTTTTTATCACTACAACAACAAATCAAACAAAATCAAGTCAGTACACTGGAATACATCAGTTAAAATGCGTTAAAAATAAGATTTAAAAAGCATTTTAAAAACTTGTTTTACTGCCTTTACTGGATCCATTATGGCTTTCTCTCATTACAAAGCGCCACAGCACTGCTGGGTGAACTTGATGTTGCTGTTTCTATTTAAAAGTTTGGTTCTCTAATGACGATGTCTGAGAATCTCACCCCTGATGCAGGATGGAGTTACTCCTGCTGCGGTCCTGCTCGCTCTCCGATCGCATCGTCTCTATCTGGATCAGCAGCTGCTCCTGAACACATCAAATTCAACACAGAGCTGAAGACCTGGACGGCAAACAACTCCTGAAAGCAAGTTTATTTCTCAATAAAGGCTCTGCACTACTGAGCCCCTCCGACGAAAGACCACACATCAACCTTTCCACCTCGTTGTTTTGTATTATCAGTCATTTCATTTTATTTTTTTCCAGTCTTTTGCATTAAAAAGCCAAAGTATGCTTTATTTATTTATTTGCTTTATTATATTTCAACCACAGGGCATGAAACAATTTCACAGATGATGTTATACGTACTGTGTTCCGTTGCAAGGGCTCAATTACTGACAAACACATAACTCCACTTACTTTGTCGTGGTGAGCCTCCTCGATCAGTTTCTTTGTGTGATCCAGCTCACGGATGAGGGCGTTCTAAATATAACAGCACATAAAAACGTGAGGAATGTGTGAGTAAAACGCAATTAAAGCTTTAAAGTTAAAGATTAAGTTTAACCGATCTTTAAAACAATCATGAAACAGTTAATAAATGCTTTTAGTGTGCCGGTTCTCACAGCATAAGCCAACAAATGTGGTGGACTGTTTTGTTTCAAATGCCACAAGATTGCGGGAAAGGCTGATTATGCAAGCTTGAACACCGTCAGCAGCAGCTTTGCTTATCAACAACAATAGCAGCCTCAATTCAATACACAGAACCAACCAGCTCTAAGCTAATATTTGTGACTGAATGGGGACATAAAGTATTACAAAATAGATGGTTCACATTCTAATGTCTGATTCAAAGCTATAAAATACCCAATTTACAGACACATGAATGCTCACAACAGCTGAATTATGTTTTAACGCAACAAGATATTAAAAAACTTTGTTGATTAAATGATCTTTGACTGTCTTTGCCTGGAGAAACTTACACAAAACTACATTTTACTTCAGTTGCATAACATAAAGCATCCTGCAACTCAGCTGAAACTCAGCTGCAATGATTGCAAGCATCTCTAGTTCAGTGCCATGAAGCAGCCGATCAAAACACTGATAACACACCACGCGATCAAGCCGCACATCATTCCAAGTGACTGATTTCAGCTCAGTGGACAAGAAAATAAAACAGAAGATGGTTCACTGGATGGTCAAAAGGCAGATCCTCCTAAAACCTTAGTAGATTTTCATTTGGTCAGTTTCCTGAACCGTGACAACAAACCTGCATGTGTTTCTAATGTTTCTGTACACAACTAGTTTAACTAGCCTGCTTGAACACAGACTATTCCTCTTCATCAGCCTGCTGTTCTTATGATCTACGTGGCTAGACTTTCTCTTTTTATTCACTCTCAGCACTGCATACTTTTTCACAGAGCTCAGATTCCTCTGGGAATCAAAGGATGAAAATAATTACAGAAAAGCTGCGCTCTGCAATAAACTCACAGCACTTTAACTACAAGACGAACACAATCATAACGACTACTTACACACAGAGAACGGATTAAAACTCAAATATGCACTACATGGCGGAAAGTACACCAACCAGGCATAACATTATGTCCTTGTTTCTACGCTCATTGTCCATTTTATCAGCTCCACTTACTATATAGGTGCACTTTGTAGCTCTACAGTTACAGACTGTAGTCCATCTGTTTCTCTGATACTTTGTTAGCCCCCTTTTACCCTGTTCTTCAGTGGTCAGCACCCCGAGTGGATCAGACACAGCAGTGCTGCTGGAGTTACTCTCCTCAGTGTCACTGCTGGACTGAGAATAGTCCACCAACCAAAAATAGCCAGCCAACAGCGTCCTGTGGGCAGCGTCCTGTGACCACTGATGAAGGACTAGAGCACAACACAAACTGTGCAGCAGCAGATGAGCTATCGTCTCTGACTTTACATCTACAAGGTGGACCGACAAGGTAGGAGTGTCTAATAGAGTGGACAGTGAGTGGACACAGTGTTTAAAAACTCCAGCAGCACTGCTGTGTCTGATCCACTCAGACGAGCGCAACACACACTAACACACCACCACCACGTCAGTGTTACTGCAGTGCTGAGAATGATCCACCACCCAACTAGTACCTGCTCTGTGAGGGTCCATGGGGGTCCTGACCACTGAAGAACAGGGTAAAAGGGGGCTAACAAGATGCTTATCTTGGCTGCTCATTACTTTGCGGGATTTCTCTTCATGCATGTTTCGTCCCGCTCACGCCTGCAGTGGGCTGGTTTCCCATCTGCTCCCACACACAGACCTCTGTGCAGACCTCTACTTTGTGTAACTAAAGTTGCACGGAAACTCAGTTGCATGCAACTCACATGCAACTAGTTGCATGCAGGTTTTTCCGCGCAAAGCCAGTCTAACACTTCCTGATTTACGCTTTCCGGTATGTTGGAATCTCTGTAAGGCTCTGGACGGTTTGTCATTGTTCAGGTGAGTCGCTTGGCCTTTTCTAAAAACTCTTCTAATTAATAATATAATCAGCGACGGCCCTAAAACGCAGTGTGATTGCTGCGGACTGGAGCTCCAGCAGTACCTTGTCCTCCAGGGCCGCCATCCTCTCCTTCAGGTGGAGCTGTAGCCTCTCGTTGGACTCCGACAGAAGTTTGTCCACCGTCTCAGACAGACGCTTGTTGTGCTCCTCATTCATCTTCTCCCGCTGACGGGCCTTCAAACATCAGACACACCATGTATAAGAACACATTCCTTATCACAGACCACTCAACCCCACTCACTGCTACTATTCAGTCACTCATTACTCAGGACAACAGTGGTTCTTTAAGGGTTCTTCAGTAAAGGTAATGGTTTTACGAAGAACCATGACAACTCAAAGAATCATTCATAGTTTGCGAATGGTTCTCTGTAGGGTTAAATGGTTCTTCTCGATAAAGGACCTGTTGTACACAGTTCATTAAAAAATAAAGGTTCTATATAGCACAAAAAAGGTTCCACTATTGTTACAAGTCACAGAACCCTTTTTGCTACGAATGCACCATTAAATGGTTCTAGGAAAAAAACTTAAATTGGTATTTAATTGGTATTATTATGTGCAGGTTCTTCAAATTTTGAAAAGGTTCTTCAGACTCACACATACACAAACGGTTCTTTAAAGAAACACTCCAATGAGTCAAAGGAGTTTAATATATCAGTTGTTCGTTTAATTTAGAAGATCAACTGAAAATTATTCTGTGAAATTATTCTTTTTTCTATTTTAAAGTTTTTCTTTTAAGTTATTTCTTACGACCGATATTTATTTATCTTTTGACCAAAACAGCAAAACTTTATCCTGCACAAATAAAAATTAAAAACATAAGTCAATGGCTGTCAGTGTCAAAAAATAAACAAACAAAATAAATAAATTAATTAATTAAAATTAAATAAATAAATAAATAAACTTTTAATTTATCTGTAAATCTTACTGTGTTAATGTAAATCTGGTCACTTCAATCAGAAAATGTTATTATTCATGTTACAATTTAAACACAATTAAGTAATTCAGGTTATTTTTAAGTTCAAGACGTTCAACATTAAAAAAAAGCTCCCTGAGAAAACGTCCATCCGGAGAACATAAATAAAAGCGCCATGCAACAAGAAGCAGTGCGCAGGCAGCAGCACCAAAAAAATAAATAAATAATAATTTAAAACAAAAATTATTTATAAGTTTACATGTAAATTTTACAGTGTTACTGAAAATTTGCTCACTTAAATTGGAAAATGTTACTATTAATGTTACAATTTAAACACAACTAAATAATTGAGGTTCACTTTGAATTATTCAGGTACCATTGTTTGACACCCCCCCAAGTTGGAAGCCAGTCTGTGTCATGTTTCCCTTTTGGGCTCTAAATGTCACTTTAAAACTGCGTACTAGTCTGTAATTTTGAGAGTGAAGAACATACAGACCCTCAGAGTTTAAAGGGTTAAAGGGGACGTGTGGGAAAGCAAGCAGACTCTAAATTTGTGTCTAACAAACATGAGGATGTCTGTCAGAGCTTCTGACCCCAGCGCTGTCTGACTGACAGGTGGGTTGAACTTCCTCACCCTGAGCAGCTCCTGGTTCTTCTCCTCCAGCTGAGCTTCCATCTGCCGCAGGCGCTCCTCCACATTGCCGTGTCTCTCCTCAGCCTGGAGGCACAGAAGCAGCGTAATCAGACTTAAATCACCCCCAAAAAACAAAGCATGCTTCAGTGACAGAAAAATCCGATTTACTCAGTTTCTCCTCCAGTTTCCCCAAAATGTGGTCGATCAGCCAAGACAGGTTTAACGCCTGAGGTTTGCTTCTTTACTTTTAGCTCTATTTCATTCATTCATATTCATTTATCCAGGCAACTGAGGTTTATTTAAAGGGGAATTCCAATTTTTTTCAAAATCCCAGCATAATTAACTGGTTAAGATGTAAACAGAGTGGTTCAGAGTGGTTTGGTGTGAAACGCTCTGTTCTAGAGAAACTTAGAGTCAGAACTGTTTACAGTGGTGGTGATAGGAACCAGACGTCCACCTCTAAAAGCTCCCTCCCAGAAAGTTCCTACATGAAATGGTTATGAATTCACTGCCTGATGACTGAGACACTGTTTTATGATAGTTCTGAGAAGATTTTGGCCTCAAACTCCATTCATGGTGGAGGGATACATAATATGCAGGGCGCTGTGAGGCAAAATAGTCCCCAAAGAAAACTGATTATTTCAGATTTTCCACTATTTTCCATCATCAACATTCCATATAAACTCAGAAGACTCGTGTAGGTTCACTGGTGGTTCTGGATAGTAAATAAAATGTCTATATCTGTGTTGTAGTCATGGTGACCCCTGGTTCCTATCACCACCACTGTAAAGACACCTGACCCATTTCACACCAAACCACTCTGTGTTATTTTTGTTCAAACTTTAGCCAAGAAAAAGTACTGCAAATGCACTAGACTAGTGTTTCATGTGTTCAGAGTATTCAGGTTTAAAGGATGGCAAATAAAAACAGGCCTTAAATAAGAAAAGCATCGGCCACAGGTCAATACTTCTGTACAGAAACCGAGATCAGTCATAAAATGTTACGATTGGTGAACCTCTAATTGCTGCTACTACTGTTTTTAACCATGTTAAGCACTTTTGTCTTGGCTGGTGAACTACATCCGGGGTTAGGATCAGAGAAAACTGCACATCTGATTTTTCAGTGCAGACAAACAGTTAAATAAACACAGTTCAAAACATTTAACATACAAAAAAAGCCCCCTGACGAACGTCCAGCCAGAGAACACAAATAAAAGCGTCATGCAACGAGTAGCAGCGAACAGGCAGCAGCCCAGAAACCAAAACAAGAACAAAGCTTGAGGAGAACACAGGACTGAGTGAGGCATCCTCGCTGAGCACTCAGGAATGTGTGGAACCCACAGGACGAGGGGGTGAAATTCCTTACATTTTATGAGACTAATTTTATTTAGAACGTGTGTTTAATGGATAATGATGCCGTTCTGCTCATCGATTCAGCAAAGGCGTAAATTTTGAACCATTTCTACTTCAGTACACTAGGCGGCGCTGTGTATTTTACTCTCTAGGCAGGTAAGCAGCAGAAGTCTAGCTGTTCACTCACAACAGCACAAGCCTGCGAGACAGCAGAGTTCAGCTAATGTCGGCTACTTTCCTTTATGTTCTCTTATATATACACACTGGTCAGGTGTAACATTATGACCATCTCCTTGTTTCTGCGCTCAGTGTCCATTTTATCAGCTCCACTTACTATATAGGTGCACTTTGTAGTTCTACAGTTACAGCTTATAGGAAGACACAGCAGTGCTGCAGGAGTTTTAAACACTGTGTCCACTCACTGTCCACTCTATTAGACACTCCTACCTTGTCAGTCCACCTTGTAGATGTACAGTCAGAGACGATAGCTCATCTGCTGCTGCACAGTTTGTGTTGGTCATCCTCTAGTCCTTCATCAGTGGTCACAGGACGCTGCCCACAGGACACTGCTGGCTGGATGTTTTTGGTTGGTGGACTATTCTCAGTCCAGCAGCGACACTGAGATGTTTAAAAACTCCAGCAGCACTGCTGTGTCTGATCCACTCAGACCAGCGCAACACACACTAACACACCACCACCACGTCAGTGTTACTGCAGTGCTGAGAATGATCCACCACCCAAATAGTACCTGCTCTGTGAGGGTCCATGGCGGTCCTGACCACTGAAGAACAGGGTAAAAGGGGGCTAACAAAGTATCAGAGAAACAGATGGACTACAGTCTGTAACTGTAGAACTACAAAGTGACCCTATATAGTAAGTGGAGCTGATAAAATGGACAATGAGTGCAGAAACAAGGAGGTGGTCAGAATGTTACGCCTGACCGGTGAATGTTACACCAGCTGTTTTGTATATTAGACCCGAGAAAGTCTATTCAGAGCAACAGGAAATACATTGATATGGAAAATTACACTGTGACCAGGTGGCCGTATCGCCCAGCCCTACATTTCACTTCTCTAGCCTTCATATGTTCAGAGAGGATTGTGGGAAAACTGCTCATCTCTGCTGAAGGCCCAGTCCAAAATCCAACCACAGCTCAGCCAGCTCTCCAGATGAAAACCAGACGCTGAGCACGCTGGAGCTTCCTCTAATGCTGACTGCAGAGTCAGCGGTCAGTCTGCAGAGACGCTTCAGTTCTTTCAAGACCATAAGGTAAAAGCTGTGTTCTGAAAACTGTCACACACACTTTGGAACAAACATCTCTGACTGCAGAAGCTGCACCGCCCAAAAAAATCCACCAATAAAATAACAGCACAGCAAAAAATCCACTAATACCAAGAAAGGCAGGGTGGAAATCCACCAATAGGAGAATGCACAGCTAAGATATGCTAAGAACATCACAGCTCAAAGTCTACCAACCGGAGAACATTATGGTGATAAATTCACCAATAGGAAAACAGTGCAGCTAAAAATCCAATTACAGAAAAATGATATGGCTGAAAATCCACCAATAGGAGAATGGTATGACTAAAAATCCAATAACAGAAGAACAACACGGCTAAAACCAGAAGAACAGTACAGCTAAAAATCCAAAAATAGAACAAATATGGCTAAAAAATCCAATAACAGAAGAACAGTACAGCTAAAAATCAAATAATAGAAGAATGATATGGTTAAAAATCCAATAATCCAAGAATGACATGGCTAAAAAATCCAATTATAGAAGATATGGCTAAAAATCCAATTATAGAAGAATGATATGGCTAAAATGTCCAATAAAAGGAGACTGATATGGCTAAATATCCAACAATAAAATAATGATATGGCCAAAAAATCCCATAATGAAAGAAATATATGGCTAATAATCCAACAAGAGAAGAAATATATGGCTAAAAATCCAATTAGAGAAGAAAGATATGGCAAAAAATTCTCCAACAGGAGAACAGAATGGCTAAAAATCTAAAAATGGAAGCGTGATTTGGCTAAAGAACCTCCGATAGGAGAACAGCACAGCTATAATGCACCAACAGGTAAACGACACCACTAAAAATCCACCAACAGCAGAGCAGAATGGGGTGAAGCACAACTCTCACCAACTACCCGTGAAAACAACACACTGCGTAGTTCACTATGAGTTCAACACGCTTTCTCCAAAGCCACTGAGCACCGACGGGTTAGGGACGAATCTCTGAGTCAGGGCTCAGATTAGAACCGCACATCTTCAAGAACACGGCAAGCAGAGACAACAGCTCCACACACAGCAGGGCTGGGCGACATTCGCTCCTTAAAAACCCCAGGAGATGATATTTTTACTCATATTCAAGAAAGAGACGCTCACTGACAGCCCTACGCTCTGGACTTTATTTGGCTTCTTGATGTGACGATTGAGGAGCCGCAGCAGCTCTGCACACTCAAACCCACGTTTTCTTTGTATTCGACGGTTATTTAAAGGTTGACTTTTATTTTGACAGCTCCTGCTGTCTTAACACAACTTCAGAGGCGATACTGAGACGACGATATCGTTAAATCCGCACAGACGGCCTCTCCTGCTCCGCTCAGCGCCAGTGAGCTGGCACACTTCCTGTTATGATTAGGATGCATTTTTCAGTGCTAACAAAACAGCCACAGAGGGAGGGGTGGGGGGGCAGGCAGATGATAAGGAAGACAAGATGGGTTTTTGGATTCTTTCTCTCGATCCTGAGCGTCGTGTACCTTCCTCTGAGCTTTAGCCTCCTTACTGTCCTTAGAGCCAGCGCACACTGAGCGGTCAGACTACAGGACGATATCAGACCAGCAGAGAGAGAGACAGGAGCAAACGAGAGAGAGAGAGAGAGAGAGAGAGGGAGAGAGGGAGAGAGAGAGGGAGAGAGAGAGAGAGAGAGAGAGAGAGAGAGAGAGAGGGAGGAAGAGAAAGAAAAAGAGAAAGAGAAAGAGAGAGAGAGAAACCGAGAGAGAAAGAAAGAGAGAGAGAAAGAGAGAAAGACAGAGGCCGAGAAAGAAAGAAAAACAGAGAGAGACAGGGAGAAAGAGAGAAGAAGACAGAAACAGAGGGAGAAAAGAAAGAAAGAAAATAAAGAAGAAAGGAAGAAAGACAGCAAGAGAGAGAGAAACAGAGAGAGGGAGGGGAGACAAGAGAGAAGAAAGACAGGAGAGAGAGAGAGAGAGAGACAAAAGAAAGAAAGAAAGAAAGAAACAAAGAAACAAAGAGAGCGAGAGAGGAGAAAAAGAAAGAGTGAGAAAGAAAAAGATGAGAGAAAGAAAGAAAGAAAGAAAAAAGAAAAAACAGGAATGAGAAACAAGAGTTATTCAGTTGGAGAGAGAAAGAAATGTTCAAAAATGAATTAGAGAAAAAAAGATGAAGCAAATAAAAGAAAGCAGAACAGAGTGAGAGAAGGAGCGAAAGAGAGAATCCGAAAGAAATGACTCAGAAGAAAGAGTCAAAGCAAGAAAGAGAGAGAGAAAAGAAAGAGAACGAGGGAGAGGTAGGAAAGAGAGAGAAGGAAAAAGAGAAGAATAAAGAGAGGAGAACGAGAAAAAAAAAAAAGAATCAGAAGGGAAAAAAGGACCGAAAATGAAAAACATCAAGGAGATAAGAAGATAACAGAGTCAGAGAAGAGAGAGAGAGTCAAAAGAAATGAGTCAGAAGACAGAGGAGGAGAGGAGAGAGAGAGAGAGAGAGAGAGAGAGAGAGAGAGAGAGTGAGGTAGAGACGTGTAGAGAGAGAGAGAGAGAGAGAGAGGTAGAGAGGTGTAGAGAGAGAGGTAGAGAGGTGTAGAGAGAGAGAGAGAGGTAGAGACGTGTAGAGAGAGAGAGAGAGAGAGAGAGAGAAGAGAGAGAGGTAGAGAGGTGTAGAGAGAGAGAGAGAGAGGTAGAGAGGTGTAGAGAGAGAGAGAGAGAGAGGTGTAGAGAGAGAGAGAGAAAGAGAGAAGGAGAGGTGTAGAGAGAGAGAGAGAGAGAGAGAAAGAGAGAGGTAGAGAGGTGTAGAGAGAGAGAAAGAGAGGTAGAGAGGTGTAGAGAGAGAGAGAGAGAGGTAGAGAGGTGTAGAGAGAGAGAGAGAGAGAGAGAGTGTAGAGAGAGAGAGAGAGAGAGAGAGAGAAGGAGAGGTGTAGAGAGAGAGAGAGAGGGAGAGGGAGAGAGAGGGAGAGGGAGAGAGAGAGAGAGGTGTAGAGATAGGGAGAGGGAGAGAGAGAGAGAGAGAGAGAGAGAGAGAGAGAGAGAGAGAGGAGAGAGAGAGAGAGAGAGAAGGAGAGGTGTAGAGAGAGAGAGAGAGAGAGAGAGAGGGAGAGAGAGAGAGACTTTAGTGTATGAGGGTGAGAGTCAGGGCTGGACGTGAGGAGAGAGAGTTACTGCACACTGAGAGAAACAGAAGCAGCAGTTAGGAGGAGAAACAGAACAGCACAGTAAAGATCATCAACACAGCTTCACTCACAACTCTGCACAGTCGGGTCTGTTTAAGGAAGAACAGCACACACTACAGCAGAGGGGGAACACAGGCGCACTGCGGGTTACAGCTACAGCCAGTTAACAACAGGAAGAACTTCAGAGACACTGCAGGACTCCGAGAAAGATCAAAGAGGGGAGAGAGGACAGATTAGGACACAGCAAAGGGGGGAACCACCGAGACCCCAACAAGCTCCAGGAAACGACGGGAAAGCCCACAAAGCTGCACAGGACACGGACAACTTCACTACTGCAGAACCTGAGGGTGAGATCAGGAGCTTAAAGCCCAGCAGAACCAAACACTCACAATCAAACGCCAACATCCCATCAAACTCCAACATTCCCCATCAAACACCAACATCCTCCAACATTCCCCATCAAACACCAACATCCTCCAACATTCTCCATCAAACACCAACATTCGCCATCAAACTCCAACATTCCCCATCAAACACCAACATTCGCCATCAAACACCAACATTCGCCATCAAACACCAACATCCTCCAACATTCGCCATCGAACACCAACATTCGCCATCAAACTCCAACATTCGCCATCAAACTCCAACATTCGCCATCAACCTCCAACATTCGCCATCAAACTCCAACATTCGCCATCAAACTCCAACATTCGCCATCAAACTCCAACATCCTCCAACATTCGCCATCAAACACCAACATCCTCCAACATTCTCCATCGAACACCAACATTCACCATCAAACTCCAACATTCACCACCAAACACCAACACTCCACCAAACACCAACATTCGCCATCAAACACCAACATTCGCCATCAAACACCAACATTCGCCATCAAACACCAACATTCATCATCAAACACCAACATTCTCCACCAAACACCAACATTCTCACTCACCATCAAACACCAACATTCTCCAACGTTTCCCACCAAACACCAACATTCACCACTAAACACCAACATTCTCAAACACTCACCATCAAACACCAACATTCTCCAACGTTTCCCACCAAACACCAACATTCACCACCAAACACCAACATTCACCACTAAACACCAACATTCTCAAACACTCACCATCAAACACCAACATTCGCCACCGAACACCAACATTCTGGAATAATTATTATTCACAGATCAAATCAACATTCTATAACACCAAATAACACCAACATTCTTCACCTGACATCAACTCACCACCATTCTCCTTCAAACACCATCATTCTCCTTCCAAACACCATCACTCTCCTTCAAACACCATCACTCCTTCAAACACCACCCATCTCCAACACCACCATTCTCCTTCAAACACCACCATTCTCCAACACTACCACGCTTCTCCAGACACCACCATTTCTCTACAAACACCACCAATCTCCAGCACCATCATTCTTTTCCCAACACCATTCTTCATCAAACATCAGAATTCTCCAACAATCACTGGCAGTTTGTCCTCAGAAAATGCAGTAAAGAACTGAAGCCAAACAAACCAAAGTGAAAGAAGGAAGAACATCTTACAATCTTCTACCAACCAAACACAAGCTTGGCACAGCCACTCAGTGTTTGGACTTACTGGTGTTTGTCAGAGAATGTTGGAAAATACCAGACGATGCTGGTGTCTGTTCAGGAATGCTGGTACCTGGAGAACGTTGGCATTTGTGGCTGTTTGTTGGGGAATGCTGGGTCTGCACTCCGGGCTTAAGGTTGATCTTCAAACCTACAGCGTTTGGGTTTCGTTTGGACGAGTGGTCCACAAGGCTGGACGACCAGCAGGGCCTCCTAAACCTGCCTATTGCTCAATCTTTACGAGCAGAGAAGCGCTGACTACAGGCTGAGTGGGAAATGACTCCTCATTACACAAACAGGCCTGAGCAACTCTGGCTTGTGCAATAACAGCGACAGAATTAGCTGTAACTGTAGCCACAAATGGACAATTCACGAAGTATCAGGAGACAGTGTGGGAGAACGAGGCTGAGGCTGAGGCTGGGAATAAACGAAGCTCCAGAAGAAAAGAGGCAGCAGAGTAAGCAGGCCGACGCTGTAAGAGGTCTGTCCAGCGCACAGTGGCTGTAATTAGAGTGAAGTCATCCTCGCCAAAGGCTGAACTAGCAGTCTCGGACACAGTGGGCAGAGCAGGGCCTCGGCCCATCTCAGCACCTCTAGGGTCAAAAGGTTCTTTACCCCAGTTATCTACTTTATATGGACACAGTTAAAGGAATAGTCCAGCATTTTTCCTCAAACAACACATTTTTCTCATTTTTCAGTGATTCTTTCCATCAATTTTTTCAAACTCTTGCGTAACTGAATGTTTGAGATGTAAACAAAGTCTTTCAGAGTGGTGTGATGTGAAATGGTGCACTGCTGTCGGAAACAGAAAAACTGTATCTCTACTTTGGTCGATTTTTATTTTTCTACATTTCACTGGAGCGGCTGCCATTTATATTGTGTGACAATTTTATGATAATTGGATCAATAGAAATGCTCCAAAAATCACATGGAATAAAAGTTAATTTACATTAACTCAACTGAATTAAAAGGGAACACCAACACTTTTTAAAAAATTCTACATAATTAAATCGTTAAGATGTAAACAGAGGCATTCAGAGTGGTGGTGATAGGAACCAGACGTCCACCTCTAAAAGCTCCCTCACAGAAAGTTCCTACATAGATGGTTATGAATTCACTGCCTGATGACTGAGACACTGTTTTATGATAGTTTTGAGCAGACTTTAACCTCAAAATCCATTCATGGTGGAGGGATACCTAATATGCAGGGCGCTGTGAGGCAAAATAGTCCACAATAGTCCCCATTTCACCATCAACATTCCATATAGACTCAGAAGACTCGTGTAGGTTCACTGGTGGTTCTGGATAGTAAATAAAATGTCTATATTTGTGTTGTAGTCATGGCGACCCCTGGTTCCTATCACCACCACTATAAAGACACCTGACCCATTTCACACCAAACCACTCTGAATCATGCTGAAATGTTGAAAAACTGGTGGAAGCCCCTTTAAGAATGTTCTTCCCCATCTGTAAAGTTATTTTGGAGTGTTTTTAGAGGTGGACGTCTGGTTCCTATCACCACCACTGTAAGCAGTGTTGGACTATTCCTTCAACAGTGTGTTTCCAGGTTACTGCTGTGTATATTAGCCAACTGAGCTTGTTTCTAATGCAATTCCTGAAATTCCTGTTTAATGAGAAGTCAGTATCGTTGTCCAGGCATGTAATGAGCGAAAGACTAACACCCTGTACATCAGCCTGTAAGTCGGGTAATTACAGAGTGTTCAACCAAAATTACCTTTATGATTTAAAGGCAGTGTCGGCTAAACATTAATGGTGCACCAATTTCACTACAGTATGCAAAAATGAGTGAAAATGAGTGTGAAACAATGTATTGTCATATGTAAAAGTCTAAATTACATGTACTGTTGACTTTATAATCGCTGCTGTCGGAACAAAACCTCTTTACAGGAGAAGGAATAAACCTTTATTTTTAACGTAAGTCAATGGATCCAGATGTTTCTTTTGGTCCATTCATCATGGAACTTACCAACAATGTAAAGTTCAACAGGCATTTTCAAATCATGTCAAAAATGAAAAACAACAAAAGAGGCCTCGAGTAAAATATTCTACTTTGTTGCTGCCGAGAGAGAAGGGAGGCATGGCGCTTCCATGCTTAAAGGATTATTATGTTGCTGCTCAACTAAGACCACTTGTACTTTGGTGCAATCCAACCTATGAAGCGAAATGGAAGGATATAGAATTTTCACTAATGGATATTCCAATACAGTCAGTTTTAGGATGTCTTGATAGGACTAAGGAACTATTGCAAATAAAGAATCAATGGGTTGGTTTTTCCTTTAAAATCTGGCTTGAGGTGATTAAAAGATTCCAGCTTCATAGAGAAATTAAAGTACTGAGTTGGCCAGCTTATAACCCACATTTTACTCCAGCATTGTATGATCATAGGTACAGACAGTGGTCTATAGGTGGTATTACTGCCCTCTGTAGAATGCTGTCAAATGGGGAATTTGACAGTTTCCAGAAATTATGCGACTCATTTGACCTTGGAAAACAGGATTTTTTTTAGATATTTACAGATCCGTCACTTCTATATGAAAGAGGTTAAAGGCCCCAACCCGGGTCCTTTCTCAGGACTGACTCAGTTTTTTATGGAGGCATATAGGGGTGAAGGAAATAAAGGGGTTATTGGCAAACTCTACAAAATCATTTGTTTAATGAATAAAAATTCAACTAATTATGTGAGACTTCGATGGGAACAAGATATACAGGAAAAGATAACAGAGGAAGTATGGTCACGAGTATGGGAAAACCATTGTACTTCCACTAATTCATTGATTTGGAGGGATTTTTGCTGGAAGAGTCTGATCAGATTTTTTATAACGCCCAAACTCAAGTTAAGGTTAACTGGGGCCCACTTCCCCTGCTGGAGGGAGTGTGGGGCAATGGACGTAGGCCATGCGCATGTAGTATGGTGTTGCCCAAAAATGCAATCCTTTTGGATTAATATGGGGAGAATTATTTCCGACATCTTGGGTTTTAATGTGGAGGTCTCATTTAACTCTATGTATCTTGGTGTAACCCCTGAAGGGTTAAGTAAGAGTGATTGCTACCTATTGAATATATTTCTGGTCGCTTGTAAGAAAGCTATTACTAAGTGCTGGCTCAGAAGAAACCCCCCAACTGTGGACCTTTTTGTTGAAATTGTTACTTATATTCGCTCCATGGAAATGTTGACTTACTCCGTACGTCTTCAAAAGGAGAGAGGGAAAAAAAACTGGATGAAATGGGATTGCTATACCCGAGAAAGCGTGGTGAACTGAGACCTTTGACTCTGATCATTCTGCCTTTTGTATGTAAACAGAGATTGTTGTTGAGTTTTATGTTTGAAATGTTGTACCTGTAAACCTCCGACTTTAAATAAGATCTCATGTACCTTTGATTTCCTGCCACCTCTTTTGTTTTTTTTTTATGGATATGAATGTGAATTTGCACAAAACAAAAGTAAAAAATTAAGTAGAAAAACAACAAAAACTGAGATACAAGGTTTTGATCCGACAGCAGTGATCAGCCAATTTCAGTGCAGTTTATTTTAATTTACTGCTATAGCTAAAATCTACTGAATTGAGACACCACCAATATCTGCCCAATATCTAATCATTGAGATGTAAGTGACTAAAATAAAAATAAGTAAATTAATAAATAAATTGATGCCTAAAACATCACAACTGCAGCAAAATACAGGCACATAAATTTGGCTCCTGATTTCTGCTGTTAAATAAAAGCCGCTAAGCCAAGAAGTCGATCCAAAAAATAGGACAATGAGTCACTGAGTGTCTTTTCTTAGTAGTTCCTGTATCGCCCACTTATTCTCTCGCGCACACACACACACACACACACACACACACAGACACACACACACACACACACGCAGAGAGGAAGGCCGAGGTTATTGTGTAGGACAGTTCACGCAGGCGTGCTGAGGACCACCCTGAAATGAACGCTCTGCAGGCAGCACTGACCTTGGTGAGGGCGGCGACTCTCTGAGCAAGCTCCGCCTCCACCTCCGGGAGCGTCTCGGCTTTGCGGATGGTCTGCTGGAGTTTCTGCTCGGCCAGCTCCAGCCTCTCCTGCAGCTGCCTGTTCTTATCCTCCGTCTGTCAATCAAACACCAAAGCAGCGTTATTACATGTACAGCGTCAATCTCACTTCATCCACCGACATTCGGACAGTCCTGCTGTCATTCTGTCGTCAGCGTTATGAGCAGGTCATGAACTCTGGGTCTGGGTCAAGTAAACTAAATTTTCAAAAGTAGACTAATTCTGTCCTCTGAATGTCACTGGATCAATGCTGGAGTGGTTGACCGGGAGAATTCCCAGTGGGTCAGTAGTGTTTTGAGCACACGGTCACTCAGACAAACTATAAAATGTTACATCCAAGTGTAAATCTGTAGTAATTTAGGGGTTAAACCTCATTTGGTTCAGCCCTGGTTTGCTGAGTGTAACAGAGTCTCATACAGCAGATAGAGATTAATAATAATAATAATAATAATAATAACAACTTTATTTATAGAGCACTTTTCATGCCAGTGGCAGCTTGAAAGTGCTTTATAGACAGGAGACAAAGCTTAACATAAATAGAAGAAACTATCAATTTAAAATGTCAACAATAACAGATCAGATTAAACAGATAAACACCAAAGAGCCGTAGAGATTTACTGAAGCTCTGAGTTAAAGAGCTGTGTTTTCAGATGTTTATTAAAAGTGAGCTCTGAGCTCGACTGTCTAATAAAAGCTGAACTGAGCTCCACAGTTTGAAGCAGAAAACTGAAAGAGTCTCTCCACTGTTTTCTGTGTTTTACTGAAGGAGGTCAGAAGGTCAGAATCTGCAGATCTGAGATCATAAACAGACGGTCAGGAGCTTTAAGGTCATTTAGAGCTTTAAAAAACCAGCAGCAGAGCTTTAAACTCTCTCTAACAGATCCAGGCGGTCAGTGCAGTGTGTAACGGGGGGATATGAGCTCTCTGTGTTGGTGCTGTGAGGATCCGTGCTGCTGCGTTCTGTACGGGTTCTAGAGGACGGACTGTTTTCTCCAGTAAGAAGATCATTACAGTGATCAACTCTGCCGAACAAACGCAGCAACGAGTTTCTGAGTTGCTCTCAAATAGAGCATTTTGGGGTAAGAGCGGCGGGGATTGTACTGCTTTTCAGAATAAAAACATGACCTAAAGGAATTTCTATTTTTACATCATGCTGAAATGAAACTGTATTTAATAAAAACAGAGCTATAAACATCATCGCCTAATCTCTGTTGCTGGTTCACAGAAAGCACTGAAGAGCACACTGAGGCGGTTCTGACCTGGCGGAAGAGCGAATCCTTGTTGGCGAGTTCGTTCTCCAGTTTGTCGTTGAGGTCGTGAACAGACGTGGCCTCTCTCTGAGCGGCCAGGTAGCGTTTCTCTAGCGTAGTGATCCTCTCCTCCATATCCTCCTTCTGAGCGATGGACTGCAACACATCAGCATATGAGGACATTTGATGTAAAACTCAACTCACAGCAGCTCACACTAGAGTGTCTGTTAAATAATAAAATATGTGTACACATAATGTTCACAATCACTGAGAAAAACTGATTTAGGGCTTTGCAAAATTAATCAGTCTTTAGAGTTTTAGCCTGTCTTACAGGTAAAATGCAAACAAAAGAGACACTGTTGAGCTGGGAGATGTGACAAAACAATCTCATTACAATCAAAAAGTTGAACATTGCGGTCAAATGACATTTAAAATTAGAAAAAATAAACAAAAGTTAACATACTTCACAGAGAACACTTAAATAAAGCATTTCTGCATATTTAAGTGCACAATTTCTATGCATTCCGAGTTTTACAAATTGAAAAAAATGAACCCCAAATATAAATGCGCTATAACTTCTGCACACGCCACTTTCTTTAACATATATTTTTCCAGTGTGTTAAATTGAGTACATGAACAGTGACTTAAGTGCATTAAAATGTGCAGAAGTGTGTCTTTATAGAGGATGTATTAACTTGGAATTTGACCAGGGCGCACAAACTTTTGCATACGTCTGTAAATATCCTTATTTTTGAGTAAAATACGAATATTATATCTGTGTTTCTATTTTAGTCACAGTATAAAAGTACTTGCTTGCACATGTACTTTTTATAGTTATAATATAAGAGGTTATATAGAGTTATAATATCTTGATTAGCAGTGCCCTAACAACAAGCTGGAATACCATAGGAAGGTCATGGCAACATCACAGCAACTACTTGGAATGACTATATAAAGAAAATTAAGTTATTAAAAGCAATCAAGAGCTGTTTACAGCTGCATTATTAACTGGCTTTGTCAACCATCACTTCTTAAACAATCTACTCAACACTAACCACGTTTACATGCAGCCTGATAATCCCGTTAATAATCCGACTAACAACTCAATCGGAATAGAATACGTCCATGTAAACACCTCAATCGGAATAGTCTGGTCTGATTGAGGCCATTTGGAATACAGTTTCTATCTGACTGATCGAGGTGGGTAATCCTGTAAATAATCCATTAAATAGAAGAATAATATCCGTGTAAACGCCTGTATCTGATTACATTCCCTATCGGAAAGTTTAAGTCCGTTCTGATCATGTTCGTCACGTCATAGTGAGAGTTTATATCGTTCAACATGGCGGAGCAGAAACTGGTCTGCAGAGGAGACGAAGTTTATGCTCTGATCTTTAAAAGACGGCGGTGGGACGGACGTCCAGCTTATGTGTCTCAGAACACGACGTCTTCCTCTCGGCCTTCTTTAATAAGGACATGTGAAGGACGTTTTCCTGAGTCTGACATCATTTTAAAGCAGTTAAAAACACAAGCACTGGTCACTGCTGCTCATCTCACTCTGACTGGACTCACGTGATGCTGGTTGTCATGGTAACATCTATACTAAGCGGTTCTCTGTACGTGCGCAATTTTGGATCTGATTACTTGTAGTGAGCATGTAAACAGAGTTTTCCATCAGATTGTTGAGTAGAGTGAGAATAAACACCTCAGTCTTAATCTATAATCGGAATTAATTTAATCAGATTGGTAAAAATCTTTGCATGTAAACACAGCCAGTGACTGCTAACTGCACCACCGTGGAGGAATTCCTCAGCGCTTACCTCTCTCAGGTCCCTCTGCAGGCGCGTGTTCATGTCCTCCGATTTGATGAGGTCTTTGCGGGCGGTGTCCAGGTCCTCCTCCAGCTCGCTGACTCTGTTGCTAAGGGAGACCACGCGCTCCTTCATCTGCAGGAGCTCTTTACTCTGCCGGTCCATCGCCTCCTGAAGCTCCGTCACCTTCCCTCCTTCCTCCTCCGGACCCAGAGAGCCATCCGACGACCTCTGCAGCAAAACAGAACCAGAGGAAACACTTTATGATGCATCTTCCCATCACGAAACGAGCTCTGCTGAAGTGACAGCTTGCTGGAAACTTTAATTTACACACCTATCCCCTCACTTCAAATGCAGCCAGTCACCCACGACATGTTTGCACACTATTTATACGATTAAGTTTGGTGTGAAATGGTTCAGATGTCTTTACAGTGGTGGTGATAGGAACCAGGGGTCGCCATGACTACAACACAAATATAGACATTTTATTTACTATCCAGAACCACCAGTGAACCTACACGAGTCTTCTGAGTTTATATGGAATGTTGACGATGGAAAATAGTGGAAAATCTGAAATAATAAGTTTTCTTTGGGGACTATTTTGTCTCACAACACCCTGCATGTATCCCTCCACCATGAATGGAGCTCAAAATCTTCTCAAAACTATCATAAAACAGTGTCTCAGTCATCAGGCAGTGAATTCATAACCATTTCATGTAGGAACTTTCTGTGAGGGAGCTTTTAGAGGTGGACGTCTGGTTTCTATCACCACCACTGTGAACAATTCAGACTCAGTAAGTTTCTCTAGAACAGAGCGTTTCACACCAAACCACTCTGAACGACTTTCTTGACATCTTTAACACTTAATTATGAAGAAATTCTAATAAAAAATAATAATGGTGGAATTCCCCTTTAAGCACGAGATGCTCCTCGTTTTTCGACAGAGCTACTCTGTGTTCTCTCTGTTCTTAGATTAAGCTAAAACCTCAGCCAGAGCTGCTTTGGGGATGCTTTGGTCACCCGGGACGCAGAGAGGTCACTGAAGTTCAGCCTGTCCAAAAAGTTAAAAGCTAATTACGCTGAAGAGTAGCCCCTACAGCTGGGAGCCAGACTTAACCCCCCCACAGCGTTCAGCCTAATCTAATCTCAGAGAGGCCCTTTACATCATCATATGACT
>NW_023494798.1:34644778-34709778 GCF_904425465.1 Colossoma macropomum | reverse complement strand
ATAGTATAATACGGCAATAATTAGAATAAAAACAAATTACTGCCACATCATTGCTGTCATGAAAAAACCCAGTATCTCCATTTTTTAATGTTTTTATAAAATCTGAATATGCCAGAACCGCTTTTTACATTCTGACAGAAATCGTCCAAAAAAGCTGGGAAAAATATCAACTTCTGTTAACATCCAATCAAAGCACCTCCACTGTGAACACATTTGAATTGAGAAGAAATGATAATATTGAGTAAGTTGAATTTTTACCATTTTGGAGATACGTTTTTGTTCCGGAACTGACAATATAAATCATCTGCAGTGCTCTTCTTCTGCTCTACCTCCTCTCTCTCTCTTTTAATATTCCCACGACCACCCCGCCCTCTTTGGAGGATGACTTTATTTTTATTATACAATTAGATAAAAAAAAATCAAAAAAAAAAATCACGACATTCAACTTTTACAACTCATAGCAATTTTAACAATTATAACTAAGATAATCAAAAATAATAAACGACTGAGGAGTGGGGGGTTACGTGGCCGGTGCAAGTGTGTATAAGTGTGTGTTTGTGAGTGAATGTTATGTGTGCGTGTGTGTGTGTGTGTGTACATGTGTGTTTGTCAGTGTAACATAGATGAAAGAATAGACAGACAAAGACACATGTATATTGAATGATTTCGATGTAATGTAAGAAAGGGTTTAACAAAATTCAATATTTCATATTCATGTGAATTACTTTATATTGAATCAGCTGGAGATTACTACTAGTTGTCATAGCCCGTTGGCTTGCCAGGCTTGCCAGATAACATATATAAAAATTAGGTGCTTCAAGTCCTCATAGTTCTTTGCTTTATTGCAGTGTAGAAAGTTCAATGCTTGGGTTTTTATTTTTGCTCTATTGCTGCTCTACCTTCTCGTCCAGGGCTTTGTGGTGCTCAAACAGAGACTTGAGGGCCTTCAGGACCTCCACCTCACTGGACACCCCGGCCGGAGACTGGGCCTGACGCTTCACCACCGTCATCCTCAGAGAACGCTCATGACGGGACACCAAACACTCCAGATGTTCCAGCAGCAGCTGCAGAGAGAGAGCAGAGCGGAGAGAAGAGGGTTAATGCAACGCTCGTCCGTAAAGGGGATTAAAAAAAAAAACACCTGCATGAATACATGGCTAAAATGTAAACGAAGCACAAAAAATGTCTATATCTGTGTTGTGGTCATGGTGACCCCTGGTTCCTATCAACACCACTGTAAAGACATCTGAACCCTCCCAGACAGCGAGCTCATATCGGTCCGCTGGCTTGATAAGTTCAGCCTCCCTCTGACTGTTTGCCACTGCTGGTCCACCCTCGGACCACCCAGATTACTGTCCTTCATGCTGAGCTGGATTAAAATTATTTACTAATTTACAAAGTATAACTAAAGAAAGGAAAGAAGGAAAAACAAATTCGACTGTGAGTGAAAAAATGAGCGATGATAAGTGGAATTTTGTCTATTACTCTGCTTAAAAACCGGTCGGCCGCCCGGAAAACGCTGAGGAAAACGCCACTGGACCATCAGCTGTGCCATCAGTGGGCCAACAGTGGCCCACTATCGTCTTGCTATCAAGGGTTTGTTGTTGTTTGTTTGTAGATGGTCAAAAAAAATTAATTAAATAATTAAAAACTAACCTTTTTTCCTCTAAATGTTCTACAACAAAATAAACGAGTTGTCAAATATTTGTTCGAAATATCAGTCAAATCTGAAACTTTATTTGTATTAAATCGCACCTGAAAGAGGACGATTTCAAATCACAAGAGGTGTAAATTTAATCAGCGTTAAGCAGGAAAACTTGATTACTCAGAGCCTGTGACATCACAACCACACTAACTAGCAGTCGACACAAAGTTTAGCGCTGAAGCCTCTGCCCAAAAAAAGTAGATAGGCTAGTCTTCTTGGCCAAAACATCCTAAAATTACACTCATCTGTTCAACTTTCCTGCATAATTAACTATAATCTTATGTTAAGATGTAAACAGAGTCGTTCAGAGTCATTCAGAGTGGTTTGGTGTGAAACGCTCCGTTCTAGAGAAACTTACTGAGTCAGAACTGTTCACAGTGGTGGTGATAGGAACCAGACGTCCGTGTTGTGAGGCAAAATAGTCCCCAAACGTAACTTACTTTTTCAGACTGTAGTCATGGCGACCCCTGGTTCCCATCAGCACCACTGTAAAGACATCTGAGTCTCTACTAGGGCTGAACGATTTAGGGAAAATACCTTTTTTAATTGATTTAAAAAATAGATTAAAATTGCGATTATTTTCCATAAAATGAGATCCAGACCTGTTTTTTTTTTTTACCAAGAAGACCAGAAACTCCGTTTTTCTGGCTTGAGGCTTGACCCTTTAAAGTAGCGTGCCAGACAGCCAGTAAGTTGTGGCTGTGATGTCACAACACATGGACGTTTGGTTGCCTCTGATTGGTCTCTCTCTACAGGCAGTATACAACTCTGCATTATTAGGTTCCCTCTTAAAACTTTTTTGGTAACTTTTTGATGATATTGGCTAATTTTTAAAAAATTGGAGCCCTTGAGATTTGAAAATTGCATTTTCGATATATCAATATCGATCAATCGTTCAGCCGTACAATCAACCATTTCACACCAAATCACTCTCAACCACTCTGCCTACATCTCAACCACTGAATCGTGGGGGGAATTTTAAAAATAATGGTGGAATTTCCCTTTAAAAGTGCTTTGTTTCAATTGTCTTAAAAATTAGACTGAAATGTCTATTAGCAGTAACGCAAGCGTCACCTAAACACTCAGCTTTTCTGGATTTCAATACATAAATCATCAAATATCAGTTTGAAATATCAGTCAGAGGTACAGTCCAGTGTTAGTGACCGTTATAAGCCCTTATCTGCTGATACTGACTCTGATATCATGTTTCTTCGGTTTAAGGCCTGTTTGGAGGGTCCAAGAACTCAGACCCCTCTTTTTCCCCCTGAGGAGTGCAGTGGGACTCCAGCAGGGCAGCCAGGACAATAAAGCCCAAACTCATCCTCTACACCCCACACTAATCCCTCGCTCCACCCCTCCACGCTCTGGGCCGCTGGACAGAGGCCAACTGTGTCAGGCGCTCAGGGGGCCGAGGGATTAGAGCCTCCACACGCTTCCTCAGAGCCGCTCGGGGCCTTCGGGGCCTCTCTGAAGAGGGCGGGGGGAGTTCTAACGTCCCTCAAATTGCCGTAAAGAAGTTCGCCACGTGCTCCTGAGCCCCTGGAGAAATGTGAAAGGAGGTGAAGGTTCATATTTTCCTCACTTATCACCAAGTTAATCCTTCAGCATCAACAGACGATATTTCGCCAACAAAAGGTGGTCACTGATACACAAACCGCAGTTTTTCTCTGCGGCATGATTTTTAACACAGATATCGGCTTTTATATGTCAAGATCAAAGAGTTTGAGGGGAGAAATTTTGAACCATTTCACACCAAAACACTATGAATGGCTCTGTTTACATCCATACATTAACATACATCAAACCAGGGGTGGCGCCACACCTCAAAGTGGAGGGGCAAAACTTTTTTTTTTATATACACTGAGTAATGAAATGCAATTAGGCCACTGAATAAAACTGACTTTCATGTCATGCTAATGAAGTGTCTTTATAAACCTATTCAGAGAAGGTGGTAAGTAATCACATTTACTCAAGTAACTCTACTTCAGTAAAATGTCGATGGACTTTTACTCTCCTGAGTATTTTCTCTTAAATTATAATACTTTTAATTCTACTAAAGTGGATAAAGGAATCTTTCTACTCGTATTTACATACTAATTCAATTTTTTGTTTAATTTCAGTTTGATTTGATGGTGGCAATATTTCACTGTTGCCGGAACAAAACCTCGTATCTCCAAAATGGTAACTTTACAGGAGAAGGAAAAAACCTACTTTACTTTTAATGTAAGTCAATGGAACCAGACTTTTCTCCAAGTCGTTTTGGGTCGTTTCTTTTAGTCCATTCATCATGATATTTACACACAATGTAAAGGGCAACAGGTATTTTTAAATTATGTCAAAACCTGAAAAACAAAAATGGAGAGACGAGGTTTTCTTCCGACAACAGCGATTTGTACTACCGCGTGATCGGTTCCTTCTCAGACTTTGGAGTTTTGCATTTTAAACCACAAGAATCCCAAAAAGAGAACAACAGAGCTGCACAGTCTTCAGTTGCTATGCTGATAAATGCTGGATGTACTAAGGAGTTCCACAGCAGTACTCAGCACTTAAGCAGATTTTTGACCTGCTCCTTTCGTATTTCTACTGGAGGTGTTTTGCAGAAGGTACTTTTACTTGTGTAATCATTTTATGCAAGTTTAAATACTTTTACTTGAGTATTGATTTAGGCTCCTCTACCCACCTCCGAACCTGATCATGAACAGTGTCAGTGTTAGTTTTGATGCTGCTTCAGTAGCTGCAGCCTCAGAAAGCAGTATTTGTTAGCTAACATCTCTGAAGAATCTCAGGCTGTTTTCATACCCAGTTCATTCTCTAAAGTCTGCACCACGATTTGTTTTTTTGTGCTACTGTATCTCTTTCCTTTGGTTTGGATTGTGGACTATAAGAGCTAAAGTGGACTAAATTACACACGTGGGTGTTTGTTTATTGATCAGACGTTTTGCAGGGATGCCAGCGCTCTGTTAGTCTCACATTCACCACCATGAAAACAGAAAAACAGAAAATAGACACACTTATCACCTTATCATCTACCACTTTAACCTTTCTAACTCTTTGGAGCAACCAGTGGTTCCAAAACGCACTTCGTCATATTCTTTACTTCATAACTTTCATATTTCATATGCTTCATTCTAAAGGTGGGGGTCATATGAGAGCTGTAACTGTCTTCTTTCCAGTCGATTAGATGGGTGATGTAATTTTAAAACTTTATAATAAAAAAAGCTGAACTCATTTTTTTTTTCTCCTGAAAAAAAAATAAAAAAAAGCTGTAAACTGAATCTCAGATAATATATATTTTTTTATAAAAACATACAAAGAGGATCTAAGATTTTTGGTTTTCAGCAGAAAAATGTAAGCACATAGCAATATGTTTATGATCATAATACATTTTCTGTTAATTTGTGTGGAACTTTTACAAAAAAAACCCCCAAAATTTTACATTTATTTCATGCAGTTACTGAACAATTTGCCTTACGATTTGGTGACGTAAATTCAGATGGAAAAACAGAAATATACCCTGGAGAATAAGGGGTTAAATTTAATCGATCAGGTCGCTGATGCTTGGCCAAAATATGCGTCATGGTCCACGTGCCAAAATCTGACGCATTTCATTATTTTATTGCTTGTCTCTTGTTCTTTTACAGCATCTGGCAGTGCAGGAACAAGACGAGTGTTTGTGAAGAGTGAAATGTTAAAGCAGCAGATTGTGCAGACAGTACAGACGAAATGTGCTCTGGAAAAAAAAAACGAGTTGAATTCCCTCGAGAATCAGCGCAGTTCAGCTGTTTGGTGCTGCCTGAATTTGGGTGGAGTGTTCTTTTATGTGAACCTGAATATGGGAGGAGTGCTGTTTGGCAATCTGAATTCGGGTGGAGTCCCATGTCAAAACAGAGCTGAAGAAAAAGTCTTACAGTTCCACACCATCCAAGGCGGGTCTGAAAGCGCCTCCCAGCTGAAATGGAGACTCTGATTGGCTCTGCCGCTCAGTTTTACTCTGTCTGCTCTTGCTGGTCCGCACTTTATGCTTTTTAGGGAAAGGGGAGGTTTTTATGTGTGTCCTGAACTCAGAAAGTAGTGGGGCATCGCCCAGTACTTTGAAAAGTGGTGGGTCAAATGTGGGGCCCGCTCGCCACGGTGGTTCCAGCAGCCCCGTCTGAAACACTAAATTAAGCAAGAACTTTTGAACAATTTGCATAAAAATCTGAAAATATTTTTAAATATGTGCTTTTGGCCTTTGCAGATGGTCGTTTCCAGCGTTCGTTGTTGACTTTATGGTGACAGAGATGAATCAAGGCTAGATTTATCTCAATATTTGAGAATATTTTACATTAAAAAAGGCTGAAGAGATGACATTCGACTATGTGCTGAACTCCAACTCATCCCTACCCGTGTGTTGTTTCTCTCGGCCTTCAGCTCCGCGATCTCCTCTTCTCTCTCCAGAAGCTGCTCTCTGCACATGTTCACCTCCTTAGTCAGCGCCGCAAACTCCTGAACACAGAAACACAGGGGGGAAAACGTCAAAACAACACAGAACAGCCAACACTTTGGTTTAAACAGGGAAAGAAAAACGGGATTTAAGTCAAAAGGCTAAAAACAGAAACGATTTCTCAGCAAAAAGGCCATATAAGGACATTCAGTCGGACTTTGTGCTGCAAACCTAACCTGGAAAAAATCTGAAAAGCTAATGTGGACGTTTTCGTGCTGACCTGAAATTAAAAACAGAACAAAACAAGCAGAAGATTCAGACCCTTCCTAGAAGGGGAACTCCACTGATTTTCAAAATTTTGCCATAATTGAACAGTTAAGATGTAAACAGAGTCGTTCAGAGTGGTTTGGTGTGAAACGCTCTGTTCTAGAGAAACTTACAGAGTCAGAACTGTTCTCAGTGGTGGTGATAGGAACCAGACGTCCACCTCTAAAAGCTCCCTCACAGAAAGTTACTACATGAAAGTGGTTATGAATTCACTGCCTGATGACTGAGACACTGTTTTATGATAGTTCTGAGAAGATTTTGGTCTAAAATCTATATTTCTTCAAGTCTTTCATGGTGGTCGGGTACATGTAGGGGTGGATTTGGATAGTAAATAAAATGCCTATAGTTGTGTTGTAGCCATGGCGACCCCTGGTTCCTATCACCACCACTGTAAAGAAATCTGAACCATTTCACACCAAACCACTCTGAATCACTCTGTTTACATCTCACACACTGTTATGCAGAAATTTTGAAAAATTGGTGGAATTCTCCTTTAAGAGGAGGCTCTTTCCCATCACACCCCTGGAGGCAGTTCAACAGATTAAACGCACCACGGCTTCCAGTGAATGGACGAGAGCCATTTTTCACCACAGAGGGCAAAACTCAAGCAACTCAACTCAGCGTTAAGAATGTAAGAATGCATGAGACGAACTGAGCCTGTGTTTGTTTTTGTACATTTTCAGGACCAAAATAGGAGCAACAACAGCAGTCCTGACTCTGTAAAGTGCTTTTTACATACAGGACATATTATATATATACTCAGTTACATAAACAGTACTGTGCAAAACTCAGAGACCACCGTCATTTAGGTTCCACTCAAAACAGCCATTAAGCAGACAAAAACAAATTTAACAGAAAATGATACAACAGCTAAATCTAATCTCCGCTGTGTGAGTCAGTGAGTCACTCTTCACCTTTATTCCAGTCTCCATTCTTCTCAGGAGACTCACTTTCAGTTCCTCAAAGAATCTGCAGACACACCTCCAAAGTTCAGTCTTAGAAGCTGGTTGATCATTTTCTGAAGTAATCAAACACATTCAGTGGTGTTGAGGTCTGGACTCTGGGGTGGTCAGTCCATCGTTCAGCTTCTTTGTTTGATGTGTCCGTCTCCTTTTCTCAGTGAGGTTCTTCTTGACAGCTACACATCCTTTCAGACCCACAGCGCTGAGTCGTCTTCTCACAGTGGAAGGATGGACAGAAACACCTGTGGATGTTTTCAGATCTGAAGCAGCTTGATTTTCTCCTCTCTCTCAGAGATGAAAGCTTTAAGTGATGTTTATCTGATGGGGGCAGGTTTGGGGTCGACCAGGTCTTCCAGGTGGTTGTTAGGAGACACATTTTCTCTGGAGTTCTTAATCAGTTAAATGAATGAAAGGTGGTCTCTGACTATTGCACAGTACTGCATACGGGTCCTCAAATATATACATATATAATACATACGGGGCATATTATTACACACACACACACACACACACGTTTATTGGTCTGCTCATAGTGAAAATTTAACTCAATGCAAAGGGCAGCCCGAATCATGAATAGTGATGATGTCCTGGCAGTTGTACAAAAACAGGCTGTGTGCTCTCCAATCCATTTGAATCTCAGCAGCAGAGAGGAGTTCCTGGGCTACTGACAGCCCCATTACTCTAAATGGCTTCCTTCCTTCCTCTTGAAGCCTCTCTGCAGATGTCAGAGGAAGTCAGGAGAGAAAGATACAAAAGTGACACAAGTCATGTGTACAGCGTTCCTTCTCCATTTCCAGAATTCCATGTTTTTCCAGCCTCAAATTTCCAGACTTCTTGTTAGATCTTTCAGACCTTTCCCAGCCCTCGGAAAACTCGCATTTACCTAGAAAGTTGGACGACGTTCCCTGTCGAACAACTCAGCCCAAAGAGGAGGCAGACTAACCGGTGCTACCTGGACTCAGAATACAGAATAAATAATATATTAATGTCCTCCCTACACTTTTTAGTCTCTTTTATAAATAAGAACCAAAACGACTTTAAAAAAGGTAAATAATTTAATTTTCACGATGCCGTGTTAATTCACTGCGCACGTGGAAACTTTTCTGATAACGACAGTAAGTAATTAAGCATTTACAACCCCAATTCTAAAAAAGTTGGGACGCTGTGTAAAGTGTAAATAAATGTAAATAAAAACAATGCAATGATTCGCAAATCTCAGACCCACATTTTATTCACAGTAGAACACAGAACACATATCACATGTTGAAAGTGAGACATTTTACCATTTCATGAAAAACTAACTCATTTACAACTTGATGGCAGCAACGCATCTCAAAAAAGTTGGGAAAAGGCCACAGGACACTTCTCCACTTTGCCTCAGTCCATCTGAAATGAGCTTGGGCCCAGAGAAGACGGCAGTGTTTCTGGATCGTGTTCACATATGGCTCCTTCTTTGCATGACACAGCTTTAACTTATATCAGATCACTTGTATTAATATCAGATTCAGTGTGCTGTTTCTGCACATCTGTCACAAATGAAGATCACAAAAGATCAGATTTGGGCCGCCTTTACCTGCTGTGTGAACGAAGCCTTAGCGTGCCACTGTAATTATGGCACCACCAGGTTGTGAAGATCAACCTCTATATTCTCCATTTATCGTTATTACTGTCCTTCTGCGCGATAAGAACCCGTTTATAGTTCTATACTGCACCAAAAACCATTCTGCTATCGTTACAAGTCACGGAAAAGCTTTTGGTTCTCTACAGAGCCGCTTTGAGAAAGCCTATCGCTCAGTATGGTAACTCTGCGCTCCTATTGGCTGTAGCCCGGTGCCAGTCTCTCTCAGCAGCCAGTGAAGAGAAAGTGGGCGGGAAATGTTGTGATTACAGAGTAGACTGGAATCTGAATTCCACCGAATTCCACAACGTAACCAAAGACACAGTCAGCGCCGGAGTCGCTGCAAACGGCTGACAAACTACTAATTAGCCTCTCCTTTGACTGAACTCCTCTCTGCTTACACAGCAGTCAGTTCACGTTTATCAGAGACGGTAAACAGCTGAAACTCCGATCAACTCAAAACACACAGTAAGCAGAAAGAGTCTAAATTCGATTCAGGTGCGTAAACAAAAAACCTAACAAGAAGCAGAGATTACAGGTCTGCTTCTCTACCCGAGCCCAACAGGGCCCTGGTAAAACTGGAGGTTTCGGGCCGAGTTTGGGCTGTTTTTTCACACACACTGTAAAAACCGATGCAACTTCGACTTAAGTGAGTTAGGAGGTTAACATTTTTTGGTTAATTGAACTTCAGATAAGAAATGCTGAACACAAATATTCTAATATTTTAACTTAAAAGGCCCTTTTGACCTGGAGCACCGAGTAAAGACATGATTCAGCCCTACAGCTGAAAAACTGAGGCCCGATTTTAGAAATCCTTAATATCTCTTGCACTCTTTCCTCTCTCTCTCTCTCTCTCTCTCTCATCGAGTGGATCAGACACAGCAGAGCTGCTGGAGTTTTTAAACACCTCAGTGTCACTGCTGGACTGAGAATAGTCCACCAACCAAAAATATCCAGCCAACAGTGTCCTGTGGGCAGCGTCCTGTGACCACTGATGAAGGACTAGAGGATGACCAACACAAACTGTGCAGCAGCAGATGAGCTATCGTCTCTGACTTTACATCTACAAGGTGGACTGACAAGGTAGGAGTGTCTAATAGAGTGGACAGTGAGTGGACACAGTGTTTAAAAACTCGTGTCTGATCCACTCAGACCAGCACAACACACACTAACACACCACCACCACGTCAGTGTTACTGCAGTGCTGAGAATGATCCACCACCCAAATAGTACCTGCTCTGTGAGGGTCCATGGGGGTCCTGACCACTGAAGAACAGTGTAAAAGGGGGCTAACAAAGTATCAGAGAAACAGATGGACTACAGTCTGTAACTGTAGAACTACAAAGTGCACCTATATAGTAAGTGGAGCTGATAAAATGGACAATGAGCGCAGAAACAAGGAGGTGGTCATAATGTTATGCCTGACCGGTGGACTTTAGTCCATGTTTATAGATAACAGTGAGTCATACAGCGTCAGAAACCACATAATCAAGTCTATCAGAGATACTGAACAGTTCACTTAGACGTGCAGGCGGCACCATGCGAACTGGTGGGGTATAAGCTTGTTAGCTACGTTAACCTCATTTCTCCAGCGTTAAAACTACAGAAGTAAAATGTCTTAACTGACTGACCACATTAGTGATATGGGACTGGATGTGTGTGTCAAACTATCACTGTAAGATTAAAGTCAGGAAGAGCCGAGAGCCTGATTAGCGCTCTGTGTTATTCTAAAACCCAGCCAACCGTTAACCGTGACCAAACGGCTACCCAGGGCCTCGGGGGCCGCCGAACGGCCACTCGAGCACTTTAGCCTCCCTCTCCGTCGCCTCGGAGGCCACTAAACGACCGGATTCCTCTTCCTCCATGGCTCCCGTCACAGTTTCTCCATACAAAAAGTTGAAAAGGATGGGGGTTGGGTCACTAACAGGGCTGCAGCACCGCGATGGTCGAATGCCAACCGTGCGGCCATAACTACACAAGACCACAGCTGACTGAAATACGCCGCTGTCCCGCTCAGAGCGCGGCTCCGCTTCGTCACTCAGTGATGTTTATTTTACAGCTTGGTGCAAGACACTCCCGTCACTCACACGCACAAAACATCACCCACAGCTCGAGCGCAAAAACATGAGAGCTGCAGAAAAGCTCTGCTGCGCCTTTCATGCTGCGTCACTTCTGGTATGAAAAAGCTGCTGATATAATTAACGATGCAGGCAGTAAGCAAACCAAGTTAAACTGAAAGATTAAGTTAAATACAGACGTTTTCTTTTTCCAACACTGAAATTCTGGAGACAGCAAATTTCCATTGGTCCTTTTAGACGAAGCAAACACTCAACAGACTCTCAGTAACGCCAAAAACATGAGGGTTAGGATTAGGATTAGGGAGGAGGTTAAGGTTAGGATTAGGGTTGAGGTTAAGGCTAGGATTAGGATTAGGGTTGAGGTTAAGGTTAGGATTAGGATTAGGGTTGAGGTTAAGGCTAGGATTAGCGTTGAGGTTAAGGCTAGGATTAGGTTTAGGGAGGAGGTTAAGGTTAGGATTAGGGTTGAGGTTAAGGCTAGGATTAGGTTTTGGAAGGAGGTTAAGGCTAGGATTAGGATTAAGGTTGAGGTTAAGGCTAGGATTAGGTTTTGGGTTGAGGTTAAGGCTAGGATTAGGTTTTAGGTTGAGGTTAAGGCTAGGATTAGGTTTTGGAAGGAGGTTAAGGCTAGGATTAGGATTAAGGTTGAGGTTAAGGCTAGGATTAGGATTAGGGTTGAGGTTAAGGCTAGGATTAGGATTAGGTTTGAGGTTAAGGCTAGGATTAGGTTTTGGGAGGAGGTTAAAGTTAGGATTAGGATTTGGTTTTGGCTTAAGGTTCAAATTAGGGTTAGGATTAGGATTATTTATGTGATTTACATAAAATAATTTAATGAATTCAGTTAAGGCAGAAAGGTATGCAAGTTAAGCCTTGTGTACACTGCACAACTTTTAAAGTCAACAAATTATAAAAAAGACTGGGCATCTGACATCATCAGACTGGTTTCTGCAGAGTTTTTGGGTGTCTGAAATATTGCGGATCAAACACTACTCAACTTTTAAGTTGTTGCTCTCATGGCACCGTTTGTTTCTTCCATTTAAAAGAACTTTTTTTTTTCAGGGGTGGGGTTTATCTGCAAAATCATCACTAGGATAATGAAAGCATAAGATTTGGATCAGATTCAAATTTACACATCCCACAAATATAATTTCAATTCACAGTGGAATAATTTAGTGTTTATTTCAGCTTTAGAGCAAAATCAGAAAATAAAGTTTCATTTCTCTAAATGTTTTGCTCTCCCTCCCTTCATTCACTCTCTTGCTCGCTCGGCCAACTTTAGACGGTGTTTAAACAGCAATTCTTAAGGAACCTAATAATGCGACACCATCTGTCTGTGTGGAACCGGCTGGTTCTCACTGTTCAGTGTCGAGTGTAGTGGATTCAGGGCAGGCAGTGAAATCTGGGCACAATGATAAAAAGAACAGCTCTTAAGAGCAAATTCGGTTCCTTCGTTCTTGCCAAAGAGCCGTTGAAAAGAACCAGATCACTCGTGAACGTGACATCACTAGCGATAGACCCTTCTCTCCCAAACAGCTGTAAATTCCGCTGTGCCTGGTTCTCGAGTCGGTTCTGCTGTAGCCGCTGTGCGCTGTGTGAGGGGGCTAAGCTCGCCGGTAGGCGGGCAGTAAGGACTGTGTTACGAGATGATGTCATCCTGTAACAAAGGAAAAGGGCTGGATTTCCAGCGAGGCGTTTCAGGCAGCTGAGAAAAGTGGGAGAGAGTTTCTCCCTCTGGAGGGAAGCTGAGCTTTGGGACTTGCAGAACGTTTACATGCACAACAATCTACAACACACTGAAGGAAAGAGAAAACTCAAAGAATTTCACTGCAATAAATGCAGCCGTTCACAGACTTATTTCACAAAACACAAACTACGGTTTATATACTGTGACTGTGGCCTTAAACATTATGACTGGATTAGCAGAGCTGCTGCAGATTTCTAGACGGAAATGTGGATTAACCATGGAAGCCCCCACCACCCACCCACCCACATCACCAGTACAGGTATATTAAATAGGAGTGAGTTATAAAGGACAGATTAGTGCAGGAAAACTAGATTTAACCCAGACGCGCCGGCTACGCACATTAAATAATCCTGCAGGAAGAACAGATCAACCCTCACAGGTCCAGAGTCGCTCTGCTATACATCTGATTAACATCACATGACAACTTAAACGTAATTAGATAATCAGTTGCATTTACATTCTGTATGGACAGGCTTGTTTTTTGAGGTCCTGAATATTTACACCAAAAATTAACACAAGAATAATAAGATGGATGTAGATTCTCTGGCATCAGCATGAATCTCTCCGTGCATCACTGGGGATCACCAACCTACTCAAAGTTATGCAGAACATCAGCTCTGCCTGCATCATTACTCTGCTTTTAGTTCTTATCAGAGTCGAGGTGAAAAATAACAAGATTCCCTAAGAGCAAACATGCGCTTAACGATTTTTACATAGTAAAGTCGTCACAGACTAAAATTGCGAAGTGAAAATTCTTCGTTCGTGTGATAAAACACTAAACTTCTCACCGTCTCAGTCTCTTCAGGATCAAAGACTGTGACGACAAAACTGTGAGAATCTGAGACCTTGGAGCAAAATGTGAGGCTTTCATAGCCACAAAAACAGTCACCAACAGAAGTACAGCTTTTCTAAAAAGTCACCAATAGATTAACCGCAAACTTAAAATCTACCAATAGGAGAAGAGAACAGCTACAAATCCACCAATACAAGAACAGCATGGCTAAAAATCCACTGACAGGAAAATCTTTATTAAAACTGACCAACAGGAGAACAGCATGGCTAAAAGTCCACCACTATGAGGACAGAAGGGCTCAAAATTCACCGATAAAAAACGGCACAGCCAAAAATGCTCCAATAGAAGTACAGCTTGGCTAAAAACTCCGCCAATAGGAGAATGTTATGGCTAAAAATTCAAAAATGAGAACAGCAGGGCTAAATACCCACCAGAAAGGAAAACAGCACAACCAAAACTCCACCAATAGGAGAAGAGCTTGGCTAAAACTCCACGAATATTAAAATGGCATAATTAAAAACTCACCAATAGGACAACAGCACAGCTAAAAATCCACCAATAGGAGAAGAGCTTGGCTAAAACTCCACGAATATTAAAATGGCATAATTAAAAACTCACCAATAGGAGAACAGCAGGGCTAAAAATCCACGAGTATTAAAAAGGCATAATCTAAAATCCACCAATAGGACAATAGCATGGCTAAAAATCCTCCAATAGGAGAGCAGTAGGGCGAAAAATCCACGAATATTAAAATGGCATAATCAAAAATCCACCAACAGAAGAACTGCATGGCTAAAAATGCAGCAAAAGAACAGAAAGGCAAAAAAATTCACCAACAGAAAAACAGCACAGCCAAAAATGCTCCAATAGAAGAACAGCTGGGCTAAAAATCCACCAATAGGAGAACAGTAGGGCAAAAAAAAATTTCACCAACAGGAGAACGGCAAGCCTAACAATTAAGAGCTAAATATCCACCAAAAAGGAAAATAGTACAACCAAAATTCCACCAATTGGAGAACAGCTCAGCTCCACAAACATTAAAATGGCTTAATCAAAATTCCACCAATAGCACAACAGCCCAGCTAAAAATCCACCAACAGCAGAAAAGCAAGAGCAAAATCCTCCCTTTTGGGTCCAAACTGTCGTTTCACTTTCGTCTTAAAGTGACTGTTTGAAGAAGAATCAAAATTACCATTTTTTTTTTTATTTCTTAGTTTCAGTGATTTTAGAATCAGAACCAAAAACACTTTGAGGCCAACAGACCCCACGAGTAATGGACGTTTATACTGCACGTCAAAATAATCACACACTCGCCTCAAACCGTGTGAAGGTGTTCAGCATCTCTGATAGACTTCATCCTGTGGTTTGACACTATGACCCAGTGTTACGGATAAACATGAACGGTTTACAGGCCAGTCCAGGCTTGGAGACGGTCACTGCTTTCATCTATGCTAATGTGCTTGTGTTCAGTGATGCAGTCGATTTTTATTGCTATCCTTAAAAAATGAACTAGTGACTGTTTGAGTTCCAGTCACTGCCAGATATCAGTGACGGAGGCGATTGTGCTGAAATTAATCTGAAAAACTCCGCCAGGCAGTCAGTCATGTGGAAAAGGCAATAAGCCCGGTTGGCCAGGCTGGTTCTGATGTAAACACAGATGAGTTCCATGGTGTTCTGAGAGGAGAACAGGTCCTGTGTGATTGAAATCAGTGGAACAGGGTGCAGAACGCGGCTCATGGAAAAACAGGTGACGGGCTGTGTTTGCTCAAACACACACTGTAAACTCCAGGCGCTCGGCCTCACAGCCCTCGCCGTGACTCACGCTTCCTGGGTGGGCTTTTACGTCAGAGCTCCACTCCGTCGGCCGTCACCGCGCGAGGCTTCGGATCAGCTCAGACGGACTCCGCAGCAGAGCGCTGTCAAAATAAAGGCCCCAAACGGGTTCTCTGGCACGACTCCACACGAGAAGCTTTCACCTGAATAATTTCCATCGGGTATTTTTGAGGAAACAGCCGGTGAAAAGCTACTTTTGGAACCAAAAGCAGATCCTCTGTGTCGTCACTACAAAGAACCCTCTATTTTTAAAGGTGCAGCTCAAACTCTCCCCCTTTAAGACTCACAAAAAGTCTGACATTTGGTGTTTTTTTGCCTTTAAATTCGTTCGTACAGTCACCATAGGTATGAAAAGGTTTTAACACAAAATGAACACAAATTTAATATTATTATTACTATTATTATTATAAGTAGTAGTAGTTTTATTATCATTATCACCACTGTGGATACCCAACTGTCAGTAACAACTGTACGGATTCATTTTAATTGGATTCAATTAAAGGCTCAAATTAAAAACTATCATTTTTATGATTATAATTAGTAACAATGGTTATTAATTTAATACAGTAGCTTTTTAATAATATATATATATATTTAAGTTATTACTTAAGCAATATAATAATTAATTTACTATAGTTATTAATTTAAATTTTAATACAAAAACGTACTATTATAAGAAGTAGTAGCACTTTCACTATCATCACTACAGATATCCAAATGTCAGTAACAACTCTAAGTAAGGATTAATTTTAAATGGATTAAGGATTTAATTATTAACTATTATTTTAATTAACAAATCTAGTTATTAATTTGATATTAATTTAAATTCTAAGTACTATGGTTGTTACTTACTTTATTGCTTAAGTAATATAGTTATTAATTTGATAGTTATTAAGTTTGGTATAGTTAATAATTTGAGACAGTTATTAAATTGTAACAAAAAAATCATGATTATTATTATTATTATTATTATTATTATTATCATTATTATCATTATAATTAGTAGTAATAACAATAGTTGGGGGATTAAATTAGAATGAGAGTTAAATTTAATAGGGTTAAGACTTAAATTAATAACTATAAACAATATAATAATATCATATTATTATATTATATTATTATTATTATTATGAGTTATTCATCTTGAATGCCTAATTCACCCGTAGAGGCCTGTTACTACAATTCTGCTCATTCAACTTTATTACTTTATTATTATTATAATAACAACAATAAGCATAACATGTTTGAACCATTTTAAACTGAATATTGTTTTTTGTTAATCTGAACTGTTATTTTGCATTTTCTGTGCTTTTAATTATATCATTTATTTGACCAGTTAAGCTGCTTGTTGCTGTGCAAAACACATTTTTAAAAGCTGAAGCGACTATTTTTTACAGCACAGACGTCCAGATGTCCTGTCCTGTCCTGCTGTGTGTCGTGGTCATGTGACGCGGCGCAGCTGCAGGGAAAGTTAGTGTTGGTGTTGGTGGTGGAGTCTCAGTTATGAGGTTCTGGCTGAGCTCCTGTTTCCCTTCCGCTCCTCTCATCTTGAGTATCAGCCTCATGATGTCAGCGGCTGGACGCTGGAACGGGGCGGGGCCGGCGGGGGATTCATTACAGCTATTTCACACGCATAATTAACCCTCGGAGGTCTATTACTGCCATCTCGCTATATGTTCAATTTACATTACACAAATAATAATGTAATGTAATATATTTACGGTTTACACAGCTACACGACGAACTACATCTGCATCTGTTTTACATTCTGTATTAACAGGATCGAAAAAAAGAGACTCTACACTCAAAAATATCTTGCCAAATTCAAATTATACAATTTCAATATCAATATTTACACTCTGATTTGTAGAACTGTTACTTTTATGAAACCAGAAATGAATAAAGTATATATTTCAGAACTTTAATCTGAGGCAATATTAATAACACAAAATCTGTTTCTTCTGTTTATTCAATCAATCAATAAAGTCAAATCTTGCAGAATTAAATAAATAAATAAAGATGAAGATTAAAAACTATAATAAATTCTGTACTTACAGCCATAATGTTAATGTCTATTAAATACAGACATAATACACATTTTCAGGCGCAATACGATTTTCAGTTCTGAAGATTTGGTTACATTTTTGAAATACAGTCAAAATTTAAACACCCCTGGTGGAAATTATGGATGTTATGAATGAGGAGGCCACTTGTTACGCTAAAAATGGTGTCTGTTTGCAGATGCAGTCCAGCCCTTCAAGAAAAAGAGCCAATCAGCTTGCTGGTTACAGCATTAGCAGGGAAAGTTCCCTCTCAATGTGGAGATTTGTAGCCAGAACAAACCGAAAAATCACTTTTTTGTGCGTCATTAAGCGAATCGCTGAGATTTTATAAGTGATTTCAAATATGTTTTTTATATCGTACACTGACCTTCAGTCAATGTACGTATATACACACACACAAACACACACACACACACACACACACACACACACGTACATAAAAAGTCAGAAAAAAAACAAGCCGTTGAATTCATAAGCACTTCAGGGGAAAACGTCATGTGTGTGGGTCTGTTCCTATCATAAACCCCGCCCACTTCACTCTGACAGGCTATCTGGTTTTGATCACTGACCGCGGTAAGAGTGAAGGACAGTAAATGAGAGACTCTCTGTACTGAGCGAGGGACAAACGAATCGGACACGGCTTTACATTTCCATTTACGTTTTTTTTTAATTTTTAGCGCTGTGTTAAAACTGTTTGTCGTAACATTTTCTTTGTGAAGGCAGTCAGACTGATGAGGCTTGTTTATGTGTTTAATGTGATCATAATCAATACTCTCACGCTCTCACACAAACTGTAACTGATCATGAAATATTCAGGATGGCATGCGGCGCTCTAATGAGGCCGACTCTGCCATCCAGCAGATGTTCAGCAGGTAAAACCATGAAGGATGAAGTTACTGCAGAGCAGCTCATCTGTCAGCATGACCCCCAACACACGGTCAACACTGAAAACATACAGAAAAGTTCCGCACAAGGGAAATAAATCAGAAAACGGACAAATTACTGCTGGGCGATATGATCTCAAATCAATATCACGATTAATTGAATATTTTTACCTCGATTACAATTAATGAACGATTATTTTGTTTTTTTTGCACTCATAGTTCACTGACAAGGTTTGCACTGTAAATATGTTCCGCATATCTTAATGTAAATCGTCTCAACAGCCAGATCTGAATTCACTCCTGTGATGCTGGTGAAGATGAAGCTGATCCTCCGGGAGCGACTGGCGCTCGTTCAAAGTGACACTCGAAAACAAGGGGTAGGGGTAAAAATAAGAAATGGGATTGGGCCTAAGAATCTGTCAACAGGCCAATGTATATGCTGACTTCATTTTAGGCCCCACATCTATTATAAATCAAGATCATCCTAAAAAGTTGCCCATTAGTTGTTTTACTGGCACCATAAGCGGAAAGTGCTTGGACCCCGATGATCACCACTTGTGACGTAGACCAGAGGTATCCAATCTTATCCGCACAAAGGGCCGGTGTGGCTGCAGACCTTCATTCCAAACAAGCCGGAGCGCATCTGATTCTACTCGTTTAATCAATCAGTCTGTCTTCAAAGGACTGATCAGGTGATCTCCGGCTTTGTTGGAATGAAAACCCGCAGCCAGGTTTGTGAATAAGACTGGACACCCCTGGTGTAGACGGTCACTTAGCTCTCATGGCAGTTACAGTGCCCAGAAATAAATGTGCCCTAAACTCTTAAACAGACAGTCTTTCAAGGGTTCTTTAGTAAAGAAAATGGTTCTATATAGAACCAGGAACACTTGAAGAAACCTTTGCATGAATAAAGTGTCTTTACACCATGAAAGGGTTCTTCAGATCAATGGAAAATGACAACCTACCTTTATTTAACCTCTGAATACATTGAGGGAGACCCTCATTTACAATGTAGCCGAGCCAATAGAGAGATCAGGGACTGAGAAGTTGGATAGTAAAAACATGTGAAATGCTAGAAGTTATAATAATTACTTAACAGTAAAAATAGTAAAATTTAATAGCAAAAAAGTGAAAAAGAAAATTAAACTGTTAAGATTAGTAATTTAATAAATAACAGATCAGATAAGGATAAAATTAAAAAACAATGAAATAAATAAAGAAAAAGATGACAAAATTGCAATAATAAAATAAATAAAATTAATAAAAAAATAAATAAAAAGAGTAAAAAGAACAATAAAAAAGTGAATGTGCTATGGACTGTTCAATATATAACAAGCCTGACACTGTAACTATAGCAGAACCCTTTTGAGTGCTCCATGTAGTACCATCTGTCTGAAGAACCCTTTCATGATGCAAACATCCATTTAAGCATGCAAAGGGTTCTCTGAGTGTCCATGGTTCTACATAGAACCATCTTTAAGAGTGTACATGCATTTTAGGCGAAAACAGCAGATAAAATGAAACCAATTTTTAAAGAAATTGAATAAAGTTATAAATATGTTGCTACAATATGAACAGAACATTTCTGTCTTTCAGTAGCCGAGCTCAGTTGGGCTTTTCACACTTCGTATGTTCAGAAATGCTGACTGTTCCCCAGAGTTACATAACTCAGCCTCAAACAGAGCTGAACCGGCTGACTGTGGGGTTGACTGAGGGAATGCTACGCTACGCTAAGGGGGCCCAGGGAGAGGGTCCGGCGCTGAAGGCCCGAAGCCACGGCCGCTGCAGTTTGAGCGCGCGCCTGGGCCGCTTTAAGCCTGCTATTTAAACTCACATCTGGCACCGAACTGGCCTGGCAAACCTGCTGCTGTGGCTGGAACAGACCAGCCTTTGTCTCTGTCCATTCTCTCTCTCTCACTCTGTCTCTCTCTCTCTCTCTCTCTCTCTCTGCTTATACCATCCCACCGTGTGTAAAGATATATTGTTCACAACATTCCAGGACATAAAAGGGCTGAGAGAACGTTTTAAAGGGGCTGTGTAATTTTTCCTCTTGTAAAACAACACTCTGCTTTCGCTCGTGGTGCGTTTTCCACCATATGAAAGAAAAGAGGCCAAAAATATTTGGTAGACTCAAAGCTCTAGAACCCACGGGCCCTTTGAGATAGATAAAGACTGACTGAGCCAAAAACGCAAGGCCCCAAAACTTTCCCGAAACTATTTCCGTCCGGCCTGATGATAGTTCTGCGCCCTGCCTACAGAAAAATGCCTGACGCACCGTTATAAAACATTTACACCGTGTTAAATATATCTTATGAAGAAACAACAGACGTTTGCGGTACGATTACCCGTAACAATAGGGGACCGGGTTACACCACGTCAAACTGCAGCGAGCAAAAGTTCAGTCAACTTAGCGAAGCTGCACTGCAGTATACGTTTTTTATAGATATCCAGAAGATGCAGAGGAACAATATGGCCTGATTTGGATCATTTAACCTGCAGTGATGTAATGAATTAAATCCAGTGCTGATAAATAGCAAAAATCAGCAATCTGGGAATTTATTGCTTTTATTTTGGCTGATCTGGGCTCAGTTTTATGAGGTAATAAGGTGAGGCGGTGCTGTAAGTGAACGCTGCTGCTACACCTGTATAATTACGCATGACTCATTGCACTAAACAGCCAGACACCTCTTACTTTCAATGGAAAACTTCATTTAATTTAGGTTATTTAAACTGATGTTTTCACTTAAAAATGAAAATAATAATAATAAGCAACTAATTTTCCCATTATTTTCACCATTTTTTATTTTTAATCACCCTTATAGAATAAATATTGGATAGTTTCAGCCCTATTTACAATTGAGAACTGTATTTCATTCACTAAAGCACTGTTTAATATTTTTATTTTTGACCATATACAGTCATACTGACTGACATTAATGTTTATCAGAATTTTTAAGAATATCCTTTTTCACACATGAAAACACATGAGCAGTGAAAATGCTGACCAAAGTCCAGTGGATTTGGCGGGTCATCATTTCTTGGAGAAATCTGTAGTGATTTTAACTTAAATTCTGGTGCACTCAGACTAAAATTGAGGACCGACTGTGGAATTATTTACTTTTACTAAAATGCCAGTACTCGCCATACCAAGACCAACAGGCCAGGGTGTATAATGACTTCATTTTAGATCCCACATCTATTATAAATCTTGGTCATCCTAAAAACGTTGCCCATTATTTGTGTTCTACTGTCACAATAAGGCAGATAGTGCTTGGACCCCGATGATCACCACTTGTGATGTAACTTGTAGAATGGAATGAAAACCTGCAGCCAGGTTTGTGGATAAGACCGGCCACTCCTGGTGGGGACGGCTGTTTACTCCTCTTACTTTGGCTGATCTGGGCTCAGTTTTATGAGGTAATAAGGTGAGGCGGTGTTGTATGTAAACGCTGCTGCTACACCTGTATAATTATGCATGACTCACTGCACTAAACAGCCAGACGCCTCTTACTTTCACTGGAAAACTTCATCTAATTCAGGTTATTTAAACTGATCTCATTTAAAAGCACATGAATACTATTTATATTGTGATTTTGGCTAATTGAAAGCACTGGAAATGCATTAGTGCTGCGGTTTTAACCCTGTGGGCCGCAGCCCCCCCAATGGACAATGGTGGTACTGCTACGAGGCTGTTTTTTTTAACTGCAAGAAAAGTTACGATGTGTTATGATAATCACATACTACAAAACATTATGATAATTTGCTAAATTTCGTATTTGTATCATGCTCAAACAGCAAAAAAAATTAGAGGTATTTTTTACCCATTTTTTAATTTCTGTTTTTATTTTTTTGCTTAAAAAAAGGGGGGAAAAGGAAACATTATTCTAAATAAATAATATAAATAATAAACAGGAAACATAGCAAAACTGCAGACTTGTCCATGAAGAATATGAATCACATGTAACAGTAATTCATTATTCATATAATTAAGCGACTAACTAGTTGCATTTAAATGATTATGTAATCTGAATGTACAGCAAAACAGCAGCGCCAGACGTCTGAGTTAAAGTGCCGTGAGGCTTTTCTAACACCTGAGTGCCAATTAAACAGGTATAATGCTGTTATTAACATCAATATTCATTCAGTAAACGGCAAACCTGCTGAATTCGCTACTGTTTACACGCTGCTGCCTGGATAATAATGACACAGCTCATTACGCTGATATGAAACGAAGCATGATCCATAAATCTGAAGGTTGTGGCATCGTAACACAGTCTAAACAGTCTATTTTTACCCTCTGATGCACTGTGCTGCATCACGCTGACCTGAATTCCACAGCCGTATTAGCAGGACTTAGCTTTGCTGGGCATTAGGCCTAGTTAGCATGTGCAGCTAACGTCACCGAGGGCTTCCCACCGGAGCACAGTGAGAGTCTTTATGCGTGGGGGTCACAGCAGCTCACCCTCGTGCCACGCCGGTGCTGGTTTTACCGCATAAAAACACACAAAACTGATTTTTTAAACTACAGACAGCGCTGATGTCTATTTCAGGTCTGTTTCTCAGGCGTCGCCGGGCTGGAGCACTGAGAACATACAGAGCCTGATATAGAGGAGGGGAAACACACGGCCCACTCAGAGGGACACGCCTAACCACAACTTCAGCTGATAAAGACGTCAATAAAAAAGGTAATAAGAGGAAAGAACAAACTAGAAAAAACTGAAAAAGACCAAATCATCTGTTTACTGGAGGGAGAAATCAGACACTGATAATACTGACACCTGATTTAGGTTCATTACAGTCGTCTGTTTATTATAAACACACTGAACACCACAGACTCACACTCTGGACAGCAGAGACAGACACAGAGAGAGAGAGAGAGAGAGAGAGAGAGAGACGTGCACAGTACAGTGAGAGAGAAAGAAAGAAAAGAAAAAAAGAAAATGAGATAAAATGAGAGACAGAGAGACATGCAGAAAGAGAGCAGGAGAGAAAGCAAAAGAGAGAGACAGGCAAACGAAAGAAAGAAAGAAAGAAAGAAAGAAAGAAAGAAAGAAAGAAAGAAAAAGAAAGAAAGAAAGAAAAAGAAAAAAGTAAATGAGAGCCAGCGAGAGAAAAGAAAAAGAAAGAAAGGAGAGATAGTAAAAGAATGACATAGAAAAAATGAGACAGCAAGAGAGAGAGATAGAGAGATAGAGAGAGAGAGAGAGAAAAAGAAAGGCAGAGAGAGAGAAAGAAAGGCAGAGAGAGAGGGGGGGAGTGAGAGAGGGAGGGAGGAGAGAGAGAGGGGCAGAAGAAAGAGAAAGAAAGAAGAAAGAAAGAAAAAAGAAAGAAAGAAAGAAAAGAGTTAAAAAAATGAGAGACAGTGAGAGAGAAAGAATACAAGATGAAACAAAGACAGAGAGAAAGGGGGGGAGAGGGAAAGAGAGAGACAGAGAGAGAAAAAAGAAAGAAAGAGAGAGCGAGAGAGCGAGAGAGAGCACGAGAGAGAGAGAGAGAGGGGGAGAGAGAGAGCGCGAGAGAGAGAGAGAGAGAGTCTCTTTAAGCTGCAGCTGGTGTAAATGACGCTCTGGCTCTGGACTCTCTGAGCTCCACTGAATGGAAAAATGAAAAGCTGAGCAAATTCAGCCGTCAGACTTTCCGAGGACAGAGCGGCCGAATCGTACTGTAGAATCAATACAGCTCCCTCAGCTGAACACGGCTACCGCGCTCCGCTTCAGCCACGCAGACTGACCCCTCACCACTGACCTCCACTGTAATCAGGACGGTGGACAAAACGAGACGGGTGAACACCAAGAGCACAGAGGATTCAGAGAGGATTGGTGTGAAACGGTTCAGATGTCTTTACAGTGGTGCTGATAAGAACCAGGGGTCGCCATGACTACAACACAGATATAGACATTTTATTTACTATCCAGAACCACCAGTGAACCTACACGAGTCTTCTGAGTTTATATGGAATGTTGATGATGCAAAATAGTGGAAAATCTGAAAATAATGAGTTTACTTTGCCCTCACAACACAATCCACCATTAAACGATTCTAAAAATGTACATTTCAGGCCAAAATCTTCTCAAAACTATCATAAAACAGCGTCTCAGTCATCAGGCAGTGAATTCATAACCATTTCATGTAGTAACTTTCTGTGAGGAGCTTTTAGAGGTGGACGTCTGGTTCCTATCACCACCACTGTGAACAGTTCTGACTCGGTAAGTTTCTCTAGAACGGAGCGTTTTACACCAAACCACTCTGAACGACTCTGTTTACATCTTAACCATCTAATTGTGCAGGATTTTTTTATAAGCAGTTGGTGGAATTCCCCTTTTAACTCACTGATGATCCACTGCTTGGACCCTTTTCTGTCCTTCTGATGGATCACGAGGCTGATAGGCCTGCTCTCTCGTCACCTCCCTCTTTCCTTGAATGGGATCACGTGAAGTGGGCTCGGTTTTCCCACCAAAACAAAGCGCTCAGTGTGCAGGCGGAGGTTAAAGACGGCTGAGCCTCAGAGCTGTTACACTTACACACTTAAATCAAACCACAAACTTCCCCTGAATCACACAGAACAGCCCTGTTAGCCCAATTAAAAGGAATGGGATCAGCACACGGAGCCCTCCTGGCCTGGGAAACGGGCTGGCAGAGCCTGAGTGAAGCACCGGGATGAATGAGCCAGAGAGAAAACCAAGGCTGAACAGTCTGGGCAGAACATTTAACTGTGATTTTTCGAACCGCATTACAACTGCGATTTAAATTGCGACTGTTTCCAGAGAGTTGTGAAGTTGTTATCTTGAGATCACAAGATAATTAACTCATGACCTCAAGATAAAAATCCAGAAAATTATAACTACCTTATTGCCTCTCCGGACCTCCATAATATAAGATAAAAACGTGGCTGTCTTGAAATAACGAGTTAGTTATCTTGTGATCAAGATGAAGTTATCTTGAAAATACAAGTTAATTATCTTGTGATCTCAAGATATCTATAGATATCTCAATATACACACAGAAAGTTGTTATCTTCAAGATAAAGTTGTTGGCTTCTGGTTATTCTTGTGATCACAACATAATAAACTCATTATCTAAAGATAACAATCCAGAAAATTAAAGCAACAGCTCACGGCCTCTCCGGACTTCCGTAGTAAAAAGAGATCCATGCTTTTGTTTGCCGAGAAGACGAGCATTCCGACTTTTTCGGGCTGGTTGTGGTTGTGATGTCACAGCACACAGGTGTTTGGTGGCTTCTGATTATTGATTAGACTCTTATTAGGTCAAACTTCCCCATTTAAAACTTATTGACAATGTAGACTTAGGCCCAGTCCCATTCCTTATTTTAACCCCTACCCCTTGTTTTCGAGTGTCGCCCCTTGGAACTGAGTTACAGGGTAGTGGTTGAAATCTTCCCCATGAAATGGGACCCTCAGATAAAAAAAAAATTGGCACATTTTAAACATTTCAGAAATGCAGAGTCCTAGGCAGGGCTCATACAGCCATTTTCAAATTTCAGAACTCGTCATGAACCTAAATTAACTGTAATATGTTGACGCCTTTAAATTAATAACAATAAAAATGGACAGAGAAGTCTGTGCTGCAACGTAAGGCTACAAAGGGGCTGCAGGAGGACGGTAACGTTTACCACCACATACTAATGTGTATAAACGTTTTATAAAATAAAAATTATCACGGAAACTCATGACGGTATTTTCCAAGACTTCCAGGTTTTCCAGCGCCTGTATGAACCCTGAGAGGAGCTGCTAGTTGAGCTCAGAGCGAATAATAACCCTTGTTGCAGTTTCAGGTCAGCTGCCAGTTCGTCGTTAACATTTCTGCGATATCTGCACTTCTTGTGTGTGAATAAAAGCACAAACAGGTCTGGTCCAGTTTAGCTGTGTTTATATCACGTGACATCGGCGAGATCTGGGATTTTGGGCGATTCTTTTCTGCCTTATCGTCTAGTTTGCGCGTCCTCGCTACAAGATAACAGGAAACTCTGTAAAAGACGGAGGTGCAGCGCGTGATGCTCTCTGTTTTCGAACTCTAAGTCGTGTAAAGTCGCCCAGCTTCAAACAGAACCATCAGAAACCAACCGCAAACAAAAACACACGCCCAGGAACCAAAAACGATTCTCCTCCCACTCTCAAAATCTTCCAAAACGCACCGCCGCACCCAGATCTGACCCCGAGAGGTGTCCAGCCCTGCGCGCAGGAATGTGTATGCATTCCTCAGGAGAGATACACACACACACACACACACACACACACACACACACACAGTTCAAAGCTCCCCCTCCCTGTGTGCCCCAAGGCAGTGCTTTCTGAAAGCAGAGAAAAGAGGAAAGGAAAAGAAAAGGAGAGAGAAAAAGGGCCTGGGAGTTATCTATTTAAAAAGCTCCAGCCGGGACAGGAAGGAAACAGGGAGGTTATCCACGCTCTGCAACCACACACACACACACACACACACACACTCCTCAGTACAGGCACCACAGTCATGTAAAAGTACATAGGCATTAAAAAGCATATAGGAAAAACACACACATTTAAAAATCTAAGGGAGGCTGGGCGACAGCAAAAAATAAAAACATTCAGATTTTTCATCTTTTTACGATATGCGACTACTATTCAGTTTCTCCTGAGGTTCAATAAGTTAATAAGTAGAAAATCGTGCTGCCAAATTTCAAAAATACCACCAGAAATTAAGACTACAATCATTTTCATTCAGCATTTCACACCCTGTGCTGCACTAAAGTCAAACAAACAATTTTGTAATGAAACTCGCAGCTGTTCAGTGTTCTTTACATGCTGACTGCACTGAGATGCAGTTTATCATAATAAATATCACACTGCCCACAACTAGCTCTTATTATTATTAATATAATTACGATTATTATATCAAACAGGCCGGCCATTATGACTATATATATCATTGTTATTGGAACAAATTACACCACAACACGTTTTTATATTTCGCTGCTGTCAGAACAAAACCTCATCTCTCCAAAATGGCAACTTTACAGGAGAAGGAAAAAAGACACTTTACTTTTAATGTAAGTCAATGGAACCAGACTTTTTCCAAGTCATTTTGGGTCGTTTCTTTTGGTCAAATGGACAACAGGTATTTTCAAATTCTGTCAAAAACTGAAAAACGACAAAAATAGAGATACGAGGTTTTGTTCCAACAACAGCAACGTTTACTGTATATATCTGGTCAGTGTTTATAATGAAAATATTTTTATTAACTTTTTTTTGGACATTTAGATCATTTCTGTTCGTTCATCAATCATGAAATTTGCAAACAATGTTAAAGATGGCTAGAATTTTCATATTATGTAAACAAAAAGTACAAAAACAGCTATAACTATACATATAAATATAGAAAACATAAACAAAAAATATATATATGTAAAATATATGAACAATATATATATATATATATATATATATATAGCTGCTGTCTCCATTTTTGACGTTTTTCAGTTTTTGACATAATTTGAAAACGCCTGTTTCTCTTCACATTGCATGTAAATTTCATGATGAATGGACTAAAAGAAACGGCCCAAAATGACTTGGAAAAAACTTCTGGTTCCATTGACTTACATTAAAAGTAAAGTAGGTTTTTTCCTTCTCCTGTAAAGTTGCCATTCTGGAGATACAAGGTTTTGTTCCTACACCAGCGACATATAGAATACAAATACAAAGACAATACAATATATAAGCACCCCCTCCTCCTCTTCCTCCACATAGCCCGGCTGACCACTCCTCACAGGCACATTCACAGAGCCATATTAAACATATATAGCCTACAGTATCTATAGAGCGCTGACTGACAAACCCAACCCTCCAGTGTGAAAGAAAGGCTGACCCAGATTCATCCTCTCTGAGAGATCATATCAGTGGGCTACATAACACCCCCCCCAGTGATATACCATCTGTTTATCATTCCTTCATCCAAGAGCATAATTAAAAACACAGCTCAAATCTGTTTAACAGTCAGACTGTTAACTCTCAATTGTGCTGAAATATGAACTACACAGCAGAAATCACGATCCATGCACTGATATTTGATTAATGCCTTTCTGCTGTCTTGACAAGGCGGCTTTAATACAATAGTACCATGTTGCTGGTTGTATAACACGTTTTATTTGTTTTTCTTGAAAAAGAAAATATCACACGATCCAAACACTGAAATTACATTTTTCTTCTTTTCCAAGCAGAACAATGAAAATGCACTGCACACTCAGAAAAACAGCATTATTACATTACGTTATTACAAAAAAAGGCTATGAAAGACGCACTATATGTCCAAAAGTATGTGGACACCACTCCATTATTGAGTTCATATGTTTCAGCCACACTCACTGCTAACAGGTGTATAAAATCAAGCACATAGCCATGCAGTCTCCACAGACAGTTTCTATGGCTGAGCAGCTGCACACAAGCCTAAGATCACTATGCGCAATGCCAAGCGTCGGCTGGAGGGGTGTAAAGCGCCGCCACTGGACTCTGGAGGCTTTTTAAATGAAACAGTAGAAGCCATATCGCCCCCTACACTTCCTGTAGTGTATTACAGTCTGTCAGAGTGACTGTGTGGATCATATGAACATTATAGAGCTTTTTAAATGAAACAGTAGAAGCCATATCGCCCCCTACACTTCCTGTAGTGTATTACAGTCTGTCAGAGTGACTGTGTGGATCATATGATCATTATAAAGGGCGATCCATCCATTGTGAGGTTCTTTAGGACACCACTCCATCATTGAGTTCAGGTGTTTCAGCCACACCCAGTGCTAACAGGTGTATAAAATCAAGCACATAGCCATGCAGTCTCCATAGACAAACACTGGCAGTAGAGGGTCGAACTGATGAGCTCAGTGACTTTAAACATGGCACTGTTATAGGATGCTGCCTCTGCCACAGGTCAGTTTGTGAAATTTCTGCCCTGCACTTACTAATGAGCTCCAAACTGCCTCTGGAAGCAACATCAGCACAAGAACTGTCAGTCAGGAGCTTCATGAAATGGGTTTCTATGTCTGAGCAGCTGCACACAAGCCTAAGATCACTATGCGCAATGCCAAGCGTCGGCTGGAGGGGTGTAAAGCGCCGCCACTGAACTCTGGAGCAGTGGAAACGTGTTCTCTGGACTGATGAATCAGCTTCACTATCTGTCAGTCTGATGGACGAATCTCGGTTTGGTGGATGCCAGGAGAACCTTACACACTTAAAAATGATGGTTCTTCAAGGACACTTTAGCATAGAACCATGAACACCCAAAGAAACCATTTGCATGATTAAAGGGTTCTTTACACGGTGAAATGCTTCTTCAGACAACTGGAGATTGTGCTGTAGATGGTTCTATATGGAACCTTTTTGCAAACGGTTCTACATAGCACCAAAAGGGGTTCTTCTATTGTTACAAGCTTGACATCAGTAGAAGAAACCTTTCTGGTGCTTTACAGAAGCCTCTTCATTAAAGGTTCTACACAGAATCATATGAAACATTCTCCATCAATCATGCAAAGGGTTCTTAGAGTGTTCATGGTTCTACATAGAACAACTTTCTTTACTAAAGAACCCTTGAAGAACCAAATGTTTAAGAGTCTAATTGTATTTTATTACCATTTCATATACTATCTTGCTTTTGTCTTTTAAACTGACCATTTTATTGTAAAGCACCTTGAGCCGCTATGTGTATGAAGTGTTTTCTCAATTATTATTTTATTATTATTATTATTATTATTCCTGATAATCTTTTAAAGGTACTTTAAACACGGCTCTGCTGTTTTGTGCATCACAAACTACTTATCAGGACACATACGGAGTATTTTTAAATATTATGATGCTCTGTTTTTGTCCACTCTCAGGCCCGTCCCTAACAAACCCCTGCAGAGCAGCAGAAAAGCCCACACATAAATTAGTTTCCCTCTTCCGGCGCGAATCTCCGGCCCCCTCAGACACTCCAGCTTTCCGCATGGCATTCCCACCCTCCGAGGATCCATTCATCAGCCCCAGCAGAAGCTCACTCTCTAACCTCTAACATGGAAGAGAGAAGAGCTGAAGAGACTCTCCAAAAATAACATTTCGGAGGATTCGTGTACGTCTGCATTTGCAGACGAGCACCAACACGCCGCAATTAAATCACATCCAACAAAAACATACAATTATCACATAATCACTACTAAGAAGGGAAAAGCATTCTGCACGGAAATGCACACCGTCTCTGAAAAAGACAGTACTTAATGTTTATTATGCTGTTCATTTGACTACACTCTTAAAAAGGTGCCACTGAAGAACCACTTTGGGTTCCCTAAAGAACCTCACAATGGATGGATCGCCCTTTATAATGTTCATATGATCCACACAGTCACTCTGACAGACTGTAATACACTACAGAAAGTGTAGGGGGCGATATGGCTTCTACTGTTTCATTTAAAAAGCATCTATAATGTTCATATGATCCACACAGTCACTCTGACAGACTGTAATACACTACAGGGAGTGTAGGGGGCGATATGGCTTCTACTGTTTCATTTAAAAAGCTCTTTAAATGTTCATATGAAGACTTTCTGACCCACAAGATCCAGAAATCCTTCCTACCAAAGCAGCACCCTGGAGGAATGACTGGACAGAATTAGCGGTGATGCGTATTTCACAAGATCTGAGAGTCCTACATTCGCTCGGCTAATTCTAGCACTGAGTTATTTCAGAGAGTGAGGTCAGCTGACTGACCTGGCAAGGATGACCTGCCGTTTTGGTAGAGCGCTGGCACCAGGCGAAGTGTCTGACTGATTACTTAACACCTGATTAGCACTACTCAAATGCACCCAGGCCTTTCTAGCTACACTACAAATCCAGAACCATGCAGACGGGCCTTCTAACAGAACTCTGAGGTGCACCGATCACTGATAGCTTGCATAACCTCCATAGAAAAGCACTGACCAACAGAATGGGACAGTCTGGAGCAGCCACACAGAGCCTAAGGTCTCCATGCCCAATGCCAAGCGTGGGCTAGAGGGGTATAAAGCCCCCCAGCATTGGGCTGTGGAGCAGTGGAGCTGGGTTGGAGTGATGGAGCTCCATCCAGTACCTTTGGGATAAGCTGGAGTGATCCAGAACTGACCATCCAACATCAGCACCTGACCTCACTAAGGCTCAATCAAATCCTCACAGCAATGTTCCAAGATCCAGTGTAAAGCCTTCCCAGAAGAGTAGTGGCTGTTACTGCAGCTCCTTATTAATACCCTTCACTTCAGACAAAGCGCTGGAGGAGCAGGTGTTTACAAACCAGCGCAGCTTATCTGCTAGATTACCTTAAGATGTTTATATTAGTGCCGCCAAACATCAAAGGCGGCTTGTTTTGAATAACCTGTCTGTCTTAAAACAGCCAGACTACTTCCTGACCACAAGAAAATAGGCAGGTTTTCTCTCACTGGCTGTGTTTACACGCAAAGATTTTCACCAATCTGACTGAAAACATTGATTACAGATTCAGACTGAGGTGTTTATTCTCACTCTACTGAACAATCTGATGAAAATCTTTGTTTACATGCTCACTACAAGTAATCCGATCCAAAATTACACGCATGCGTGGAAAACCGCTTAGTGTAGATGTTACCATGACAACCAGCATCACGTGAGTCCAGTCAGAGTGAGATGAGCAGCAGTGAGCAGCGCTTGTGTTTTTAATTGCTTTAAAATGATGTCAGACTCAGGAAAACGTCCTTCACATGTCCTTATTAAAGAAGGCCGAGAGGAAGACGTCGTGTTCTGAGACACATAAGCTGGACGTCCGTCCCACCGCCGTCTTTTAAAGATCAGAGCATAAACTTCGTCTCCTCTGCAGACCAGTTTCTGCTCCGCCATGTTGAACGGTATAAACTCTCACTATGACGCGACGAACATGATCAGAACGGACTTAAACTTTCCGATAGGGAATGTAATCAGATACAGGCGTTTACACGGATATTATTCTTCTATTTAACGGATTATTTACAGGATTACCCACCTCGATCAATCGGAGAGAAACTGTATTCCGAATGGCCTCAATCAGACTAGACTATTCCGACTGAGGTGTTTACATGGACGTATTCTATTCCGATTGAGCTGTTAGTCGGATTATTAACGGTTTATCAGGCTGCATGCAAACATGGCTACTGATTCCTTCTTTTCAAAGTAGGTTTTGGTTGTTGATGCACGGTAGCATCAGCACTGTCATCATCACAGTTTCGCCAAGTTATGAATGTTTTTGCAAAAATCAACCACAGCAATTTACTTCCATCAATCATTTTTCATTTCGGCTCATTCACATCTCATTTATTAACAGATCTGCAACTTTTTTGCCCAGACTGGAACTCATTATGCTCTGCCTTAAAACATTACACTTCCAAATATGCCATACAGCACCAAACTATCAATAAACACCAGGAAAACCACAGAGTGACGACCAAAACAGCACTGAACGTTCAGAGACTGGCCTATGAGACACGGTGGGATGTGGTAAGAAAGTAGTCTCTATTAATTGTGCTGAATCGATATTTCTGATATTACCTGCTGAAAACGGCCCCATCAAGGTTTTCTAATGTCTACTCATTCAGAAATTACTTGTTAACTAATTTATACTCAATCTTCAGGCCTACCTGGAGCTCATCATGCTCTGCTTGGGCACTTTGACTGGAAATATTTGTCCAAAAAACAACCAAAAATAGTCCCCAAAAAACAAACCAAACAAACAAAAAGAAAAAAAAAACCATAACACACACACAATTATAGCAATTACTGAGCTACTGATAGAATACCAAATACCAAAGCAGCACTGATAATTCAATTTGAGCCCACTAGTGTTGGTGGCATTTTTTCATTGTGTTAAATTAATATTTTACAGTCATTTGCAAAAGTTTGGCAACATGTTGTTGTTGATTTTCTAAGTGAAAATAAGTTACACACCTCTTCAGAGACACATCTCCGCACATTTTAATACACAATTACCGATTTTTTTAAAGAATACATGGGGGGGGGGTAATTAAATAAAATATGAAATGTGGCATAACTTGCATAGGCCACGTTTTGTGTGTGTGTGTGTGTGTGTGTGTATGTATATATATATATATTCACACACATACACACACACAATATATGTATATGTATATGAAATATTACTACTGTTGAAACAAAATCTTGTATCTTCATTTTTCAGTTTTTGACACAATTTGAAAATACCTGTTGTCCTTTACATTGTGTGTAAATTTCATGATAAACTGACCAAAAGAAACGACCCAAAATGACATGAAAAGATGTCTGGTTCCATTGACTTACATTAAAAGTAAAGTATGTTTTTTCCTTCTCCTGTAAAGTTATCATTTTGGAGATACAAGGTTTTTATCCGACAACAGTGATATATATATATATACACACACACACACACAGAGTATATATGATAAAAGACGCTACACATCAACTTCTCTTCAAACAAAAATAATAAACTGCTTGCTATAAACAGGGTTTGGTCTTCTTGCCCTGAACAGTGTGCGCCACACAACCCTACTGAGGGCTCTAATTAACAGCAGTTCATAGATTATTAAAGCTCTTCTATTATCTTTAGCTTTGATGATCCAACCTTTTGCCTTAGGATGAAACGCACCAACAATTCCATGTTCCGGAAAAGGTTCAAAGCAGAGCAACGTTTACAAAGACGTGACAGACAGAAATACTGCTTTAAAACTGTATACAAACATAAAATTAAAAATGCTTCTTCCTTCATTGTTATTCAACATCAGAGTGACACAGACTTCAGTTCTCTTTATAGCCTTTCAGTATGAGACTCACTTCAATGCGCACTAAAAAACTGCAGAGAGCTCATTTACATTAAATCGGTATAAAAATGGACCCAAAGTGGGAAAAAAACGAAAAAGTAGGTTATGGGCCCTTTAAATCTCTGCTGCAGAGCAGAAATGAGGTGAAAATCGCGTGATGTGTGCATCAGGCTTAACTCTTTAAACCTCTCTCCTCCACCTGACCACCTCCCCACCCCCCCGACTCAGCAGACGGTCCATATTGTGTCTCAATCAGTATGGCCATCTGCTGAGGGGCAGGAAGAGTTACAGCCTTCCTTTTGATCCAGCAGCTTAAGGACAAACTTACAGCCTCACCCCCCCCTCGCCCCCCATCCACCAGCCCAAAACCTGCCGCTGTAGGAGAAACGGTCACTCAAAACACTCAGAAAGTGAATTTATAAGCAAAAAAAAGGCAGCTGTTTGAGTGTAGGTGTGTCCATAGCATTTGCCCCGCCCACTTTACTCTGATAGGCTGCATTCAAATGCCTAGTTTTGATGGCCAGTGGTTTCAGTGAAAGGCGGTAAATGAGACGTTTAGAAAAGAGTGAGGGACAAATCAGCCACACAGTTCTACTTTTACATACTGGCTGATACCATATTGACATTTATACAATTACACGTCTAAAACATTTGATTTTGGCAACATCTTTGTTCCGCATCACAAATAAAACACCCAGCTTGGCCTGATGGTACGTAGGTAAACCTGTGGTGTTTACACTTCAGCACACAGCAGCTTCTCTGGCTCAGAAACGGAGCTGAATGTCGTTTCATTTCTGAATTTCGAGTCGTTTGTCTCAGACGTGCGTCTCGTTCGCTCGCGCTGCATCTCTGAGCGTCAGTTCGGTAAACATCGCCGTCGTTACGCTGTCAGCATCAGCGACTCTCTGTGGTTTTTCTGGCTTGGTTGAAGTGACGGGCCACGATAACCACTGCTGAGTGACCCCGCTGACCAACGGAGGCACTGCAGGCGGGGATAGACACACAGGCCCGGCTAGCAGGCTGCTATGCTAAAGGCTAAATCCAGGCTAAGCGCTATCATTACATGGAGAGTCTGGCGGTTCCTTCCGCTCTCTCTTAGAAGCAGTACCTACCCTCCCACTATCTCCACAATCTTAACCTTGTTTTTAAATGTGTCAGTATTTGTATTTTTATTGAGATGTTGTGTTTTGTGTATATGGTTTGTGAGTACCGACAAGTCAAATACTGACTGATATGGCAATAAAGTACTGAAACACTCGTTTAATCTGGGTAAAAGTGAATTCAGGCCGAGTTCCGACTGCTGCTGCTGCTGTTTTGACCATTTTAATGCAGTTCTGTGTGAATTCCTCTCTGCAAACGTTCAGCTCATCAATACAACCACAATCTGCGGCCAACGGCGTCAAAAGACCGTTGTTAAGACCGAGCAGGTCAGGCGGGGACGCGGCGAGCCGCGGGCTCTTACCTGCGGCAGGGCCGTGTTCAGCTGCCTCTGCAGGGAGTCTCTCTCGTGCATGACCTCGTGCAGTTTGCTCTGCGTGAGTCCCAGGTTCTCCTGGGTTTCTCTCAGAGTGTCCAGCAGTCTGTCTCGCTCCTCCAGCATGGACACCATCAGAGACTCGAAGTGCCCCTCGGAGTCCGACTGCAGGGGGGATCCGGACCCCCGGCCGTCCCCGTTACTCCCCACCTCCGCCTCGCTAATGGTGGGCATCACCTCGCACATCATCTGGGAGACGGAAAAAAAGATAGTGAATAAAAAGCCGACATTCTGTAAGTGAAGAGAGAATTATTTACAGTGCGCACTTAAAAAAAAATTAATTAATTAATTTATTAATTTTAAAAAAGGGGGTTCTTCGAGGGTTCTTAATAAAGACAACGGTTCTATATAGAACTATTCAGATTTGAGCAATGAGGCCTGTAATGTGAACGTAGCCTTACAGACCCTCACCGCGTCTGAAATTTCTATCGGTCCACATTTCCACTCGATGTAAAAGAAGCCGTCGCTCTCAAACGACGTAAAATTAACAAACGAAAAACGAAAAGTGGGGCTCTGACGTCGAATTATGTTGATGACAACCTGATGGAGTGATAGGAGTCTTAATAAGTGGCTTCAAATATGATATAAAATGTGTAAATGTTGCTTTGTTTACACAGGTGACTAAAGTTTGGGCAAAGCTGGTCTTTTCCCTCAGCACCGAAAGGACTTTGGGGGGGAAAATAGAAGAAAAAATAAAATAAAATAAGCGTTTAGACAGAAGATCTGAAGCGTTAACGACAAACAGACTGAATAAACTGAATGTGTTAACAGACAGATCTCATCATATTAAAGGGCCCATATCCTACATTCTTCTCATACTTGGGTGCTTTTATGTACCAAAAACAGCCATAATTGGCTTTTACTTCACCATTTTCCAGCCTCTCTTTATCCCTTAGAATTAAACAGGTTGCTTGCTACTGTGCCTTTAAGACTGATATGTAAATTAGCTCTGTTCTGATTGGCTGCCATGCAGCCACGACTGAAACGCTCCTTATAACAATTAAATGAATGTGCGGAGTCGTTTTCTGTGACATCACAAAAACAGGGAAATCAAAACGGGCTGTTTGTGCAGTTTAGCATATAGGGACTGTATGGACTGGGGAGTGAAGGGTTCTTCAAGGGTTCTTCAGTAAGGAAAATGGTTCTATGCAGACCATTTGCATTATTAAATGGTTCTCTGCATCGCGAAAGCGTTCCTCAGATTGACGGAGAATGTGCTGTAGATGGTTCTATATGCAACCTTTTTTTGAAAAAGGTTCTATATAGCACAAAAATGGTTCCTGTATTATGACAAGAGCACCTTTCAAAAAAGTTCTAAATAGAACCATCTACAGCACATTCTCCGTCAGTCTGAAGAACCATTCCATGATGCAACCATGCAAAGGGTTCTTTGAGCGTCCGTGGGTCTATATAGAACCATTTCCTTTATTAAAGAGTCCTTGAAGAACCATCTGAAAGGGTTCTTCAGATTGATGGAGAATGTGTTGTAGATGGTTCTATATAGAACCCTTTTTGGGAAAAATACATAAATAAATAAAAAGAGTTCCACTATTGTTACACGCCAGAGAACGTTTTTTGGAGCAATATAGAACCCGAACTCTAGCTTCACTCTTAGAAAAGATGGTTCTTCAAGGGTTCTTTAGTAAAGAAAATGGTTCTATATAGACTGGCTGCATAGCTGAAGGGCTCTTTGCATCATGAAATGGTTCTTCAGATTGACTGAGAATGTGCTGTAGATGGTTCTATACAGAACTTTTGAGTTCTACATACCACCAAAAAAAGTGTTCTTCAGTTGTTACGATATCAAGTTTGTCATTATAGAAGAACCATTTTCGGTGCTATATAGAACCCATTTCACAGGTTCTATATAAAACCATCTACAGTGCATTCTCCATCAATCTGAAGAACCACTACATGACGCAAAGAACCCTTTAACCATGGGTCTATTAGAACCATTTTCTTTATTAAAGAGTCCTTGAAGAACCATGTGAAAAGGTTCTTCAGATTGATGGAGAATGTGTTGTAGATGGTTCTATATAGAACCCTTTTTAAAAAGGGTTCCACTTCTGTTACAAGCCAAAGAATGTTCCATGTAGACTGGTTGCACGGCTAAAGGGTTCTTGAAAAGTGCTCTTCTACTGTTACGGTATCAAGTATGTCATTATAGACCATTTTTGGTGCTATATAGAACCATCTACAGCACATTCTCCACCAATCTGAAGAACCATTCCATGATGCAACCATGCAAAGGGTTCTTTGAGCGTTCATGGGTCTATATAGAACCATTTTCTTTATTAGAAAGTCCCTGAAGAACCATCTGAAAGGGTTTTTCAGATGGATGGAGAATGTTTTATAGATAGAACTATATAGAACCCTTTTCGAAAAGGGTTCCACTATTGTTACAAGCCAAAGAACCCTTATTTTGGTGCGATGTAGAACCCTTTTCGCTAAGAGTGTATGTTTTGAAGACCTTTGAAACTCTTATTTAAAAAAAAACTGGGAGAAAATTTGTTTTTCAATGATTTTGGCTCTTTAAATGTCGGATTAATGTACAGTCGCTGTCAGAAAAACGGTACCGTGAGGGTAAAATTTGGTTCCAACAATGTAAACATACCCTGAAAGGTTCCTAAGGTACAACTATGTACCTTAAATTACTTCTAACCGCACATCACACACACACGTTTGTAACTTTTCACAACTTTTTAAGTAGAAAATTGACATGAAGAGTCTGAACACGACTAAAGGTACTGAAGACGTAGCGCTGAGGGAACCGACCCTGTTACACGGTTAAGAACGTTCTCCTTCTTCTCCTCAAAGTTACCACTGTGTGGACAAAAGGTTCCAGCAGTGACGACATGAGCAATGTGAAAGCATCAGCGTGCCGAGGAACAAAACGCTCACTCAGCAACTCGGAAAGCCTCGCGAACAGCACTAATCTCTGCCTTTCGTTTCGGTTCTGACGCCAATATCAGCCTCCAACTCAGAAAGGACAGCACTGTCTGCACTACGGACTCCAGACCAGCGCGCTACGTGGAAAAGTGAACGACCTGCCACTGACGCTCCAAAGTACAGCCACATTCCAGCCGTCTGAGGAAACGACGGAGGTCAGAGACCAACACGCTAACCTGAACCAGAGGAACCTTTAAAGGAACAGTCTGGCATTAAAGGAACATGCTTTACAGAACCCACACCCTCCACTGTTCTGAGGTCCCTTTATAACGTCTGTGCTTTTATTACGTTTTTCCATGGCTACAGTTCAACCTCCCCTCCCTCAGAGCCAAACAAGCTGCGCCTTGATATATGCAAATGAGCTCTGTTCTGATTGGCTGCCTCATAAACACTCTGTATGCCTTGAGCAGGCAGGGCTGAACTGCTGTGGGCTGAACAGGCAGATACGTGTAAAGGCATTCGTTTGCATGACATCACAAAAACAAAGAACTGCTGACGAAGATGCTTTCGGCGCTGAATGTCCTCCCCGACCCGTTTGGACCGGAGAGCGAACAGAACGTTTAGAAAACTTGAAGGTAATCAGAATCTTTAAAGAACTAGTCTGGCATAAAATGGAACGCCCCTTTAAAGGACTAGTCTGGCATATAATGGAACGCCCCTTTAAAGGACTAGTATGGCATATAATGGAACGCCCCTTTAACGGAAAAGCTGGCATATAATGGAACGCCCCTTTAAAGGACTAGTCTGGCATATAATGGAACGCCCCTTTAAAGGACTAGTCTGGCATATAATGGAACGCCCCTTTAACGGAAAAGCTGGCATATAATGGAACGCCCCTTTAACGGAAAAGCTGGCATATAATGGAACGCCCCTTTAAAGGACTAGTCTGGCATATAATGGAACGCCCCTTTAACGGAAAAGCTGGCATATAATGGAACGCCCCTTTAAAGGACTAGTCTGGCATAAAATGGAACGCCCTTTTAACGGAAAAATCTGGCATAAAATGGAACGCCCCTTTAATGGAAAAATCTGGCATAAAATGGAACGCCCTTTTAAAGGACTAATTTGGCACATAATGGAACGCCCCTTTAATGGAAAAATCTGGCATAAAATGGAACGCCCCTTTAAAGAACTAGTTTGGCATAAAATGGAACGCCCCTTTAATGGAAAAATCTGGCATATAATAGAACGCCCCTTTAAAGAACTAGTTTGTCATAAAATGGAACGCCCCTTTAAAGAACTAGTTTGGCATAAAATGGAACGCCCCTTTAAAGAACTAGTTTGGCATAAAATGGAACGCCCCTTTAAAGGACTAGTCGGGCATAAAATGGAACGCCCCTTTAAAGGACTAGTTTTGCATAAAAAGGAACGCCCCTTTAAAGAACTAGTTTGGCCTAATCTAGTTGGCATGGGGGGGTTCTCCTGTAAAGAGCAGGCAGTGCCAAAGGCCCGGTGAGCCGCTGTCCTGTAGAGACTGTAAACACAGCCTGAGGCCGAGTGAGGCGGATTCTGCACAGATTTAAAGACGCGGGAAGCGAGGGAGATCAGCACACCAGCCTGGTGACAGAGACGGAGCACTTATCACCAACCTCACGCCAAAGCCACTTCCTGTCAGAAACCGCCGAGCTCAGCTGCAAGAGGCGCTACTGAAACTACGAAACTCGTCCTCAATCAGCACTTTTCCTGAATATTACAGCTTAATAATGATGGACGTACAAAACAACTGCACTGTACACTCAGAGGGGAATTCCACTCCAGTTTTTCAAAATTTCTGCATAATTAAACGGCTAAACATCATTCAGAGCGGTCTGGAGTGAAACGCTCCGTTTTAGAGAACTTCAAAATCAGTGCTGGTGACAGAAACAAGACGTCCACCTCAAACTCCCTCAGAGAAAGTTATAACACGAATTAATTACGAACACGCTGCCTGAAATACGTCTGAAACATTGTTTTTTACGGTAGTTCTGAGAAGGTTTTGGCCTTAAAAACACTTTTTAAATCCATTCATAGTGGAGGGACACATCCAGGTTGATCTAAGGCTAAAATGGTCCCCAATTAAAACTTATTATTTCAGATTTTCCACTATTTTCCATCGTCAACATTCCATACAAACTCAGAAGACTCGTGTAGGTTCACTGGTGGTTCTGGATAGTAAATAAAACGTCTATATTTGTGTTGTAGTCATGGCGACCCCTGGTTCCTATCACCACCACTGTAAAGACATCTGAACCATTTCACACCAAACCACTCTGAATCTCTCTGTGTACATGTTTATGAGAATTCTGAAACACAGCTGGACTTCCCCTTTCAGCTGTGTGCACTGTGCTTTGACTGAAGGTGGCTGCAAACTGGGACCACAATCCTAACGTAGGGTAATGTATATGGCAAATTCTCGAGCTGTGAGCCCCGCCACCATCAAATCCTGCACATCTAGCGTAGATACAGTATTAACAGCCCGAGGGGGGCAGTGGGGTGGGGGGGGTGGGGGATTTAACCTAATTTTGCTTTGGCAAATGGACTGCGATGCTGCTACGCGCCCATAAGGAGGTCAAACGCAGGGAGCTTTACAATAGTGATGCTGGGGGAGGGGGAGGGGGTGGGGGCTTTGAGCTCCCATCTCCAGTTCAAGCGGGACGGACTGACAGATGGTACCTGCGGGATACCTGGGCATCACGTGACTTCTGAGCGTGAAACCAGCCAATCAGCATCGAGCCACGCTCACCTTTCCTTACACTACTCCAGCATGGCTGATACACTGAGGCTGTATTTCCCCCTTAAAATCCCATTTAAGCTCCGTTTGAGAGCCAAGAAGTGATGATCGCAAGAGAAATGGGGCCCAAATAAGGTTCTTCAAGGGTTCCTCTGTAAAGGAAATGGTTCTATTGAGAACCTGAGTTCTATATAGACCATTTCATGCTTAAATAGTTCTCTGCATGGTAAAACGGATCTTCAGACTGATGGAGAACGTGCTGCAGATGGTTCTATAATTCTTCTATAAAGAACCGTCTTGAAAGTGGTTCTATTTAGCACCAGAAAGGGTTCTTCTATTGTATTCATCACACTTAGAAAAGGTGGTTCTTCAATGGCTCCTTAGTAAAGAAAACGGTTCTGCACAGAACCATGAGCACTCAAAGAACCCTCTGGTTCTTTGCAACTTGAAATGGTTCTTCAGATTGATGGACAATGTGCTGTAGACGGTTCTATAATGCTAAAAGGAACTTCTATAAAGAAATGTCTTTAAAATGGTTCTATATAGCACCAAAAAGGGTTCTGCTATTGTTTGTCAAGGGTTCTTTAGCAAAGAAAACTGTTCTGTATAGGACCAAAAACACTCAAAGAGCCCTTCACATGGTTTAAGGGTTCTCTGCATCATGAAATAGTTCTTAAGATTGATGGAGAATGTGCTGTAGATGGTTCTATACAGAACTTTTTTGAAAAGGGCTCTTTTGTTGTTACAATGCCAAACTTCTCATAATAGAAGAACCATTATGCTGCTTTATAGAGCCCATTTCAAACTGGTTCTATGTAGAACCACCTACAGCACATTCTTCATCAATCTGAAGAACACTTTTAAGATGCAAAGAACCAAAGGGCTCTGAGTGTTCATGGTTCTATACAGAACCATTTTCTTTACTAAGGAACCACTGAAGAACCATCTTTTTATGTGTGATAAATACAATAGAGGAACCCTTTTTGGTGCTGTATAGAACCATTTTCAAAACAGTTCTATATAGAACCACCTACAGCACATTATTTATCAATCTGAAGAACCCTATCAAGATGCAAAGGGTTCTTTGAGTGTTCATGGTTCTATACAGAACCGTTTTCTTTACTGAAGAACCACTTTTGTATTCCTACACTTTAAACAAGATGGTTCTTCAAGGGTTCTCTAGTAAAGGCACTGGTTCTATTTAGAACCATATGCATGCTTGTACTTTTCTTTGTATGTATGGTTCTGTGTAGGGCCAAAAAAGGGTTCTGGTAGCGTTACAACATCAAGCTCGCACACAACAGAACACCACTTTTTGGTGCTATAAAGAACCATTTTCAAAAAGACTCCATTTAGAACCACACACAACACGTTCTCCACCAATCCAAAGAACCATTTCACCATCTATACCGAAGTCACTGTTCATTTTCCTTCACTAAAGAACCCTTGAAGAACCATCTCAGGTGTGTGGAGCTCATTAGTGTAGTTTCTGTGTTTATATTTGGAGCCAAAAGAACAAAAAACTGAGCGGAACAGCAACAAACGGGTTCTCGATCCCCCAAAATCACCCCCAACAGCAGGTTGGGGATCCACTGGGCCTGCAGGGCGACTGTTTACCTTGGCAGATCTGATGTGGTTGTTGCCTGTAAGATTAAATCCAATCTAATAATCAGACCAGGAGCAGTTTTCAGATGATAAAGCCTTTCAGTTGAAGCTTCTCCTCCCAGCCATCCAAACCACTGAGCCCATCCAGGCTGGATTCACCTCATATGCGGCTCCACCGGATCTCAGTCACTGCGGGACATTTCACCCCGTAAACGCCGCTTTTTCCTGCAGTTTTCCTTCGCTTACTCCCACAGGGACGCACGAGGATCCATAAAACTGGGAATAATCCGACAGCTGATATTATCTACACCCTGAAATCATCGTCAGGCGTGAAAGAGGAAAATCTCATCACAAAATATTCGACTTGTGCTGAATCAGCCGAGACTTGGGGGCAGTTGAGCAACTCGGGTCAGCCGGACACAGGGAAAAGTGCATCTGCTCCACTTGTGGACACCCAAACTGGCCTGTAAGGCGAGGAAATCCAGGGAAAGCATTTAAAAACCTTTAGTTTGGTTGTTTAGCTGGTGCTGAGCCGAGCCGCCATCCTCCTCCTCCTCCTCCTCCTCCTCCTCCTCCTCAGATTTCGAGGAGAAAAGCAGAGCCGAGCCAGAGGAGAGAGGCAGCGGGGAAAAAAGCGTCAAAAAACAACACCAAACCTCCGTTTAAAGCGCCCAAACGACGCCTGTTCCCCTCCGGCGCGGCGCGGTCGTGTGTTTTGGCCGGTAAATCCAGTAAATAAGGCCGAAATCCGCGCTTTTTTCCGGCCTTTACAACTCGCTCCGCTCCCGCGGCTCCTCCAGTTTCCTGCTCTCCCGAAAAGTCCGTGCGAGATGACGCGGCGGCCGTGCGTGGCCGTGACGTCAGCGCGTCGCCAGAGGAACTAGCGTGCGTGGCCAGCTGAGGAAAATGGCCTCCGCTGGGGTCAGGAGGGCAGGTAGCCTTAACAGTGGTGGACGAAGGACACAAACCGTGTACCTGAGTTAAAGCAGAGAACATGTTACTTAAGTTGAGTAAAAGTACTAAAGTATTCACCTTCAAATGGACTTAAGTATCAAAAGTAAAAGTACTAAAAGATTAATTATGGCTCTGATGTCCTATTATCATTATTGTAACAAGACTCGCTTCATTAACTCATTTTAGGTGAAAATACTCCAGTGTCTCTCTTGGTAAACCAGTCTTTTAATAGAATGTCATTAATTAGTGACGCTGATGTCTATTAAAATTATCATAAGCACAAAACACTGAAGGCAAACAGTTTCCATCAGGCAGAACTGAAAGGCTCTGAAATCACTTTTATAAACAAGCTTCAGTTTAAGATTTATTTGAACTTAGTTACAAGTTTTAGTTTAATTAAAACTTTAATCTCAGATTCACAAATGAGTTTCCTTTACTAAACTGCATCTGTAGGTCTCTGTCCATAAACATAAACTAGCCAAAACTAATTTACTATAAAATGAAATGTGTTTGTATAAATTTAGAATAAAGACACGTCAGTCACAACTGCATATGAGTACATATTTCTATATTGTGGTCTGTTTACACAAAGTTAGGTTAGTTCATCATTTATGTTGAATAGACTCTCCCTAAATTTTACGCTGCTGCACTGATGCTGAACCGTGTGCTGCACTGGGTCGGTATGACCAACAGGTCAAAACAAGCTCAAAACAAAGTGACCGCTGTGCCCTGATTGGTGTTCTTACTTTGTGCTTCTTTTGTTTTGACGTTACGTTTTTATACACACATAAACCAAAAGGAACGACAGATTTCGCATAATGTGGTGGAGTGAAAAGTGAGATATTAGACTTTGAAATGTAGTGGAGTGAAAGTAAAAAGTCACCCAAAATGGAAAAACTACTTAAGTACAGAAACGAATTACATTTACTTCGTTACTGTCCACCACTGGTGTAAAAGCCCCCAGCTTTTGCCTTTTCCCTTTAAATGAGCTACTTAGGCATGAGAGGACCATTTGAGCGAAGCTCTCCAGTCACTTCAGGCTGATTTCAGTCCAAAAATAAAGGCACACCTGAGTGTTTTTTGAACATCTCATGGTCCTGTCCTCTTCCAAGGAGACTGGACTGGCTGTCATTTGATCCACAGGCCTGTCAATCACTGTATGGCTTCAAAATAAACAGGACAGTACAGAAAAGAGAGTGATAAAGCAGTTACTCAAGACACTACAGTGTAATAGTCGAAGTAGAAATTCCTCTATAATACAAAGCACAGAGTGGGTTCAGCGCATATTTATTTATTTATTTATTTATTTATTTATTTATTTATTTTAATAAGACGTGTTTATGATACTCCTAACAGTGAGCATATATCGGTTCGCTGGCTTAATAAGGTCGGCCCCCCGCTGACCTTAGTTTGCCACTGCTGGTCCACTCTTGGACCACCCAGATTACTGTCCTGCACACAAGATCTAACTAGTTTTTAATCTCGTCAAACAGATTTTAAATACACAGAGACTTTTATTTTGGAAAATAAACAGACAAATATCACAAACAACTGAGAGAAAAAAAAAAATAACTAGGCCTGATTTGAAATGGTTTTATGGAAAATGTTGTTGCTGACTCTGCGCTGGATTAAAATTATACATACAATTATATATAAACTAATTTACAAAGTGTAACTAAAGAAAGGAAGAAAGGAAAAATAAGTAAACTGGACTGTGAGTGGAAAATGAGCGATGATAAGCGGAATTTTGTCTAATACTCTGTTTAACCACCGGTGGGCCGCCCGGAAAACGCTGAGCAAAACGCCAGTGGACCACCAGCTTTGCCATCAGCGGGCCGACAGTGGTCCACTATCCTCTTGCTATCTGGGACGTGTTTAGCTGAGGCTGTTTGTTTTTTTCTGTGTTGTCTTTCTCTTGTTCTCATCTCTATTCTACAGTATATTCTACACAAACAACTACAGATGGAGGAAGTAATGGCTGAAATTCATTATGTGGTGAAAGTGTACTGCCGTTCTGAATGGCTGTGGTGATTCAACACGTTCACAAACATTTTGCTGGGCAGCTACAAACAGTTTGGTTATCTGCACCGCAGATTTGCATCATTAAGGCACAGTGGTGGACAGTAACGAAGTAAATGTAATTCGTTGCTGTACTTAAGTAGTTTTTTGTGTATCTGTACTTTGCTGAAGTTTTTCCATTTTGGGTGACTTTTCCCTTTCACTCCACTACATTTCAGAGTCAAATATCTCACTTTTTACTCCACTTTTTACTCCACTACATTATGAGAAATCTGTCGTTCCTTTTGGTTTATGTGTGAATAAAAACGTAACATGTCAAAACAAAAGAAGTGCAAAGTAAGAACACCAATCAGGGCACAGCGGTCACTTTGTTTTGAGCTTGTTTTGACCTGTTGGTCATACCGACCCAGTGCAGCAGCGTAAAACTTTGGGAGAGTCTATTCAACATAAATGATGAACTAACCTAACTTTGTGTAAACAGACCACAATATAGAAATATGTACTCATATGCAGTTGTGACTGTCGTGTCTTTTTTCTGAATTTATACAAACACTATTTCATTTTATAGTAAATTAGTTTTGTCTAGTTTATGTTTATGAACAGAGACCTACAGATGCAGTTTAGTAAAGGAAACTCATTTGTGAATCTGAGTTTAAAGTTTTTATTAAACTTAAACTTGTAACTAAGTTCAAATAAATCTTAAACTGAAACTTTGCTTGTTTGTAAAAAGTGATTTCAGAGCCACTCAGTTCTACCTGATGGAAACTGTTTGCCTTCAGTGTTTTGTGCTTATGATAATTTTAATAGACATCAGCGTCACTAATTAATGACTCTATTAAAAGACTGGTTTACCAAGAGAGACACTGGAGTATTTTCACCTAAAATGAGTTAATGAAGCGAGTCTTGTTACAAAAATGATAATAGGACATCAGAATCATAATTAATCTTTTAGTACTTTTACTTTTGATACTTAAGTCCATTTGAAGGCAAATACTTCTAAAGGTCTAAAGGGAGGAACTTCTACTTTTACTGGAGTAATATTTTACCTTGGGTGTCTCTACTTTAACTCAAGTATGTGATTTGTGTACTTCGTCCACCACTGTTAAGGCACCTGTGTCTTATGCGCTCCCGCTGTCCACCGCACGAGAAGCCAGTCAGGAAGTGACACAGTTGACCTCAGCTGGTCCCCACTGTCCAGTTTATATATACTGTCTATGGTAATAGCACAGTCGGCCCATTAATTTTCCTGTTCTCACCCCAGAGTGGAGCATTTTAGCGTTCTCCTCCTTAATCAACTCATCAGCTGATCCCCAAAGCCTTCAGGAGGTTAAAATGGAGGTTTTATTTATCAATTAGGCCCTGTTTACACTTGGAATTGGAAAAGATGAAGAATATTTAAATCCTTCATTTTGTCAAGCATGTAGTCGGTTTCAGCGTCTCCAAAAGTGTTTTGTTGTCTCTTATACAACAGTTAGTTTCGGCCACGCGAGCTGATTGGTTGAGAGGCGTTCTAACCGTGCTGTTATTTCACCATAACATCACGGGTTCTTCACAAACACTGTATCACTCCGCTGAGACGCCGTTGCTAAGCAACGACTTTGACAGCTGTAGGAGACATTTGAACATTTTTACTTCTTACTTTGCCACAAACAGAAAATGGACACTTTTAAGATCACATTTGACCGACAGCCGATTTGGTCAGACTCTGAAGATGAGACGACACTAAATTCCCAAACTGTCATCACCACTGAGCAGCTTTTCAGTCGGCAGCTGTGACAGAAGAACAGCTGAACAACCTGGAATCAGCCAGAAATGAACCCAACACCGCCAAACGTGTAGTCTGATCTTCAGAGTCTGACCAAATCAGACTGAGCCATAAAACTGCCGCAATATCAGGTTTAGCTCAGTTTTGTCAGTTTTTCCAGATCAGTATTAATGTTGTTTTGTTCCAGCCAGTCTGTAAAGCATCTTACAGCCCATTTAGTTTGGCGAATGGTGTTGGGTTCATTTCTGGCTGATTCCAGGTTGTTTAGCTGTTCTTCTGTCACAGCTGCCGACTGAAAAGCTGCTCAGTGGTGATGACAGTTTGGGAATTTAGTGTAAGGAGCTGGAGAACGAACTGCCGGCTGTGCAGCGAGTGGGCGGAGCTCGTTACTCTGACGTAGCAATGAGCTGCTCGTTAAGGAACTATAATTTGGTGAAGGAACTGTGAACATTAAAACATATTAAACGCCGCGTTCACGGCCCAGTTTATTAATCTATTACTGTATTTATTTAACTGTTGTATTAAAGCAATAGAACACTCGAGGAGTGTGTTATCGCCAATAACATCACGGCTGTGATGATCTACAGCGACCAAATCACAGCCGTGATGTTATTTCGTGATAACACTCCCTCTGTGTTCTATTGCTTAAGCAATGCTTGTGTAAACAGTTTTGAGTGTTTAGAGTTTTGAATGTAGAGAGTTCCTCAGAAAGGCACCTTTTCAGCCCTGCACTGTTTTAGAATAGAAGGTGAAATGAATTCGCAGGAGCAGAACATCTCTGCGCAGTCCAGGCCCTGGTGTAAACTGATTCTGTTGTCATTTTCGTAGTGTAATTGCCTGTGTCTGTTATCCTTTGCATCCTGTTCGGTGTGAATAATTTATACCAGAGGGACTCGGAGAAATTCCCCAGTCAATCAGCTCTGGTTTTGTTGGCCTGCTTCTATTATCTCACTGATTGGTTGAACATCTCCAACAGCTTATGTAGTAATACAGGCATTTATCACAGCTGGACTAATACAGTTTAACAGGACATTAAACCTTTACCAGCTGAAAAGAGCTGCTCAAATGTGGCCATATTATATGATCACATTCACTCGGCTGTGCAGGTGTTGAAGCTTGTGCCGTTTATTACAGGTAACATGCAGCTTAAGCAGTTCAATTCAGTTCAAATTTATTGTCATTATGAAATTTCAGGTACGCAAAAGTTACATCTACTCTGCAGCAAACTGGGTCTTAATACACAGCTACTTTACACCGGTCAGGCATAACATTATGACCACCTCCTTGTTTCTGCGCTCATTGTCCATTTTATCAGCTCCACTTACTATATAGGGTCACTTTGTAGTTCTACAGTTACAGACTGTAGTCCATCTGTTTCTCTGATACTTTGTTAGCCCCCTTTTACCCTGTTCTTCAGTGGTCAGGACCCCCATGGACCCTCATAGAGCAGGTACTATTTGGGTGGTGGATCATTCTCAGCACTGCAGTAACACTGACGTGGTGGTGGTGTGTTAGTGTGTGTTGTGCTGGTCTGAGTGGATCAGACACAGCAGTGCTGCTGGAGTTTTTAAACACTGTGTCCACTCACTGTCCACTCTATTAGACACTTCTACCTTGTCAGTCCATCTTGTAGATGTAAGGTCAAAGACGATAGCTCATCTGCTGCTGCACAGTTTGCGTTGGTCATTCTCTAGTCCTTCATCAGTGGTCACAGGACGCTGCCCACAGGACGCTGTTGGCTAGATATTATTGGTTGGTGGACTATTCTCAGTCCAGCAGTGACACTGAGGTGTTGGTTCTGAAAATGGTTCTATATAGCACCAGAAAGGGTTCAACTGTTGTTAGCTATTCCTTTTACCAGCTGCTATTTGGTTTGCCATCTAGCACTAACCAGCCCCCCCTACCCCAATGCCATGTGTCCACTCTGACGCCCTGTGACCCCTCACTTTCATTCTTGTGTCCAGACTAGATAAACTGTGGGCCTCTTCTCACCCCCCCAACCCCCCACCACTGACAGCTCACAGGGAGGTCAGGAATGTCCCGGAGCTCAGATCTGTCACTCTGACGAAAGACAAACAGTGAAACAAGTTAGCTTTCAGTTACTATGGCGACAAGCTCTGGAATTCACCACCTGAGAATCTGAGTGGTTGAGTCTTAAAGGGCAATTCCACCAATTTTAAAAAATCAATCCTGCATAATTAATGGTTAAGATGTAAACAGAGCGGTTCAGAGGGGTTTGGTGTGAAACGCTCTGTTCTAGATAAACTCACTGAGTCAGAATGAAGAATAAAATTGTTCATTTCATTATTCTATGTTTTTATTTTGGACCATTTTCACAGGTCACAGTTATCAAGCCAGAACCACAAAACTTGTTCAAAAAACTTGTGCTACAAAAAAATCATAGAGCCTATGATCCTGCAGATCATAAACTATACCTGTGATGATCACAGGTATGCTTTTATACCTTATACCTTTTACATATGTATTTATATGAACCACCTGGGACTCCGCAGCAACAGCCTAGCAACACCTTAGCAACCACCTGGGATTCCATAGCAATGGCCTAGGAACACCTTAGCATCCACCCAGAATTCCATAGCAGCAGCCTAGCAATACCTTAGCAACCACCTGGGATTCCATAGCAATCGCCTAGCAACACCTTAGCAACCACCCGGGATTCCATAGCAATGGCCTAGCAACACCTTAATAACACCTTAGGATAGGAATAGGATAGGAACCAGACGTCCACCTCTAAAAGCTCCCTCAGACAGTTTTTGGATCTGGATAGTAAATAAAATGTCTATATTTGTGTTGTAGTCATGGCGACCCCTGGTTCCTCTCACCACCACTGTAAAGACATCTGAACCATTTCACACCAAACCACTCTGAATCACTCTGTTTACATCTCACACACTGAGTTATGGAGAGATTTTGGAAAATCAGTGAAATTCCCTTTTATTGATCTCTTGAGAGGGGCTTGATTTGCAGTGATAAGACTGATCATTGCTTGTTTTGAGTGCTACACACATTTGGAGAGTGAGTTCAGGTCATGTTGTTTAATGAGATGAAATGTGCTACAGCTCCTCAACAGCGGTGATAAAAAAATGCCTGTTGTTCATAAACCAAAGAAATGCAACTATCCAACCTATGATACCATTATATAAAACAGTCTGACATCTAGTGGCATATGGAGCTATTGCAGGTATAACCGTCTCTGTATTAAGGGGCAAAATATCAGAGGTGTCAGTGTTGAGTAAAGACATCCCAAAGATCTTCTCAGTTGTCCTCAAAATCCACTGTGGGGTCCTGCGGTCTGACACGGTGCAGTTCCCAGAGCAGACAGTGAGACAGCTGCTCAGTAATCCTTAAAAAAATGAAAAATAGAAAATTAAATGGGAATATTTATTATGTGTTTAAAGCTTTCACTCTAACTTCTGTCTAAAAGTTGACTCCTTATATTAAGATTAAAATTATATTATTATATTCACTGTATATCAATAAAAGGGTGAAAGGACTGAAATTTGTCCGTAGCTCATTTTACACGATTGATATAATAATAGTAACTACACATTCAAATTATTAAGACATTATTATTTATAATAAAACCAATATTGTCCTAGCAAGCACTCATAATTAAGTTTGCTTGAAAAAGCCAACTGTTCTTCATTTTATTATTCTATGCTTTTATTTTGGACCATTTTCACAGGTTACAGTTATCAAGCTAGAACCACAAAACTCGTTCAAAAAAATTGTGCTACAAAAAAGCGCCTATGATCCTGCAGATCATAAACTATACCTGCGATGATCACAGGTATGCTTTTATACCTTATACCTTTTACATATATATTTATATGAACCACCTGGGACTCTGCAGCAACAGCCTAGCAACACCTCAGCAACCGCCTTGGATTCCATAGCAATGGCCTAGCAACACCTTAGCAACCATCTGGGATCCCATAGCAGTGGCCTAGCAACACCTTAACAACACCTTAGGAACCTCCATAGCAATGGCTTAGCAACATCTTAGCATCCACCCAGAATTCCATAGCAGCAGCCTAGCAATACCTTAGCAACCACCTGGGATTCCATAGCAATGGCCTAGGAACACCTTAGCAACCACCTAGGATTCCAGTGGAATGGCCTAGCAACACCTTAGCAACCACCTAGGATTCCATAGCAATGGCCTAGCAACATCTTAGCAACCACCTAGGATTCCATAGCAATGGCCTAGCCACACCTTAGGAACCACCTTAGCAACCACCTAGGATTCCTTAGTAATGGCCTAGCAACACCTTAGGAACCACCTTAGCAACCACCTAGGATTCCATAGCAATGGCCTAGCAACACCTTAGCAACCACCTAGAATTCCATAGCAATGGCCTAGCAACATCTTAGCAACCACCTAGGATTCCATTGCAATGGCCTAGCAACACCTTAGGAACCACCTTAGCAACCACCTAGGGTTCCTTAGTAATGGCCTAGCAACACCTTAGGAACCACCTTAGCAACCACCTAGGATTCCATAGCAATGGCCTAGCAACACCTTAGCAACCACCTAGAATTCCATAGCAATGGCCTAGCAACATCTTAGCAACCACCTAGGATTCCATTGCAATGGCCTAGCAACACCTTAGGAACCACCTTAGCAACCACCTAGGATTCCTTAGTAATGGCCTAGCAACACCTTAGCAACCACCTGGAATCTCATACACAACCACATGAGATTCCATAGCAGCAGCTTTGTCAAGCGAACTTAAAGTTCATTCACAAACTGTTCTTTTCTAATTCAACTCTACATTCCACATTTTGAAACCAAATGAAAGTGAGATTAAACGATATTCCGTTATCTTTTCCTGATCTTAATGTTAGGCTAATTAAACGTGTTCTCATTAACTGGACACTGAATGAGGAGAGGGCAGCAGTGACCTGTTTTTCCCGTTATTCAATCTTTTTTTAAACATGCAGGAAAGAACTCTGGGAAATTGTCAACACAGTGATATTTGGGTGCTGATCCCACAAATACGCAACCTGTACCTGAGTGTAAATATCAGCAGACCAGGCCAGAGGCAAAAAAGCGCCGCAGCTGCTCTCTGTGCTTTTGCAGGAAAAGTCATATTTGTAGTCACTGATTTTTAGGCCCACTATGGACCACTGGTTCCCCCTCAGTATAGGCCCGAGGACCACCAGAGGGCCCAGTGGCTGAGAAGCCAAGTCAGATGACAGATTGCAAAGCATAATTTTCAAAAATGACATAATAAAGTTATTGATTTCACTCTTTTCTCTCTTTCTAGTGATCAGTGTCTCCATGTATTCACACTCACTGATGTTCACAGTGTTTACCAGTGAAGCCCTGAGCCTCTGTTCACAATCATGTAACCAGTGAAGATTAAAGCAGAGTCTGAGTGATGTTGTTTGACGACGGCAAATTCCAGGGAAAATAATGAATAGCTGGCCATAAAAGGCAGTGATTGGACCTCTGGGTTTTATTTTTAGAGTGATGGGAATGATAAGTGAGCAGCTCCACTTTATCATAACAGTATGGACTTTTTGTAATTACCTTCACGACTGCAGTCACTGCACAGCCTGTTTATGAAAGTTATAAACCTGCCTTACACTCAGACTGTGTCCACCATGTTCTACAGTACTGTGCAAAAGTTAGCGGCCCTCCCTCGGTCCGTTCCAGAGGTCGGCAGCCAAATGTTAAGAAGAGCCATTTCGTCCTTTTAACAAAAATCAAACCACCTTAGGAGCCACAACATTTTAGGTCCATTTATTTAAGCAACGTTTTACCATCTTGGCTGTAAATATGTCTCAGTATGTGTTAATGTACTGGTATAGACTAAAAAATATAATGTAAACGAAAACGCAGACTTACTTTGCTCTGCTTTAAGCTTTAGCTCAGCTGTAGCCGCTTTTCTCACATCTCCGGCAGGAAACCTTTCCACAAAAGCAGAACAGTTTCTTGTAAAATGTCTCTCAGCGTTCGACTTTTTACGAGGCTGAAGTCGCTTCTCATTCTAATTTTCCCGTTCCACCTTAAATTTGCCTGCGGCGCCAGAATGTAACTGTTGCACTATTTAAGGTGGAACGGGAAAATTTCAACAAGAAGCTGGCGAATGAGAAACTGACTTCAGCCTCGTGACTTTTCAGTGTTTGTCAGTTTCTCGTTGCAGATTAAACGTATCAGGAAACCAGCTGGAGTGATTATAAACACAAATCAGTCCATTCATCTCTAAATTATCGATGTTCATCTTAAATCTCTCTCTTTGCTGTTTTATTAGCTACTAGCTGGGCGAGATTGTTGTCTGTGTTGCTATGGTGACCAGCAGTCTGCGCTGATCTTCAGGGTTAAAGGGTGAATCAGCAGTTCTACATTAACTCCAGAGTTTAAGACCATTTATTGTTAAACTGTGTTGAACGACCAGCAGAACTTTATTTTACTGTGAAGGAGGATTATTTTATTTTTACCTAAGAATCTGATTCTGCTGTGGAGCCACAACAGGACAGTAAAAGAGCCGCCTGTTGCTGACCGCTGGTCTATTCATTTTCCAAATTTTAAAGCAATGATGTTGCTTTTTTCATACTTTATTGCTTTTCCAAGTTTTTCCAAGGTATGTTTATACGCCAAAAACGTCATAATTTATTCTTATTTATACAACAGTTAATTTCGGCCATGCAAGCTGATTGGTTGAGAAGCGTTTTAACTGTGCTGTTACTTCACTATAACATCACAGGTTTTTCACAAACACTGTATCACTCCGCTGAGATGCCATTGCTAAGCACCGACTTTCACAGCTGTAGGAGACGAGTTTTTAAACACTGTGTCCACTCACTGTCCACTCTATTAGACACTCCTACCTTGTCAGTCCACCTTGTAGATGTAAAGTCAGAGAGGATAGGTCAAGCTACATCAATAAATACGCTGAAGACATTATCAATGTCAGAACATTTCCCAACCAGAAACCCTGGATCAATGCTGAGGCTCAAGCCACCTAAGAGCTCGGGCTGCTGCTTACAACTCTGGTGACCTGGCTAGCTACAAGAAGGCCAGAGGAGGACCATCAGGCTGGCCAAAAGGAGCTACAGGGACAAAGTGGAATCCAACTATCATGGCTCTGATCTCAGACGTATGTGGAGTGGCCTGCGCACCATCACTGACTACAAAGAAGGTGTGATCTGTGATGGGGGCTGATCCTCCTCACTTGCAGACGAACTTAATGCTCATTATGCTCGTTTTGAGGCAACTGACGCCTCACCTGCTGAGAAACTCCCAGTAGATGAGGAGAGCTGCACTCTAGCCATTCCCCTGTCTGAGGTGGTGAGATCCTTCAGGGCAGTTAACCCACGCAAGGCACCTGGTCCTAATGACGTCCACAGCCATGTACTTAAAGCATGTGCCAACCGGCTGGCTGAGGTTTTCACTGACATCTTTCACCTCTCCTTAAGACTGTCAGTGATTCCCACGTGCTTTAAGGAAACCACAATTGTTCCAGTCCCCAAGAAATCGTCTGTCACCTGCCTGAATGACTACCACCCTGTTGCACATCTACAGTGATGAAGTGCTTCGAGCGGCTGGTCAAAGCTCACATCTGCACAACACAATCATCCCTGCCGAACTCATTCCTAAGCTCACAGACTTGGGTTTGAACTCTAATCTCTGCAACTGGATACTGGACTTCCTGACCAGGTGGTGAAAGTTGGGAACAGCGTTTCCTCCACACTGACTCTGAGCACAGGGGCTCCCCAGGGATGTGTGCTCAGCCCCCTCCTGTACTCCCTGTATACACATGACTGTGTAGCCAAACACGTCTAACATCATTTTCAGGTTTGCTGATGACACCACCATCCTAGATCTCATCACTGATGGAGATGAAGCAGCCAAGAGACGAGGTCAGCGCTCTGTCAGAGTGGAGCCACGACAGCAACCCCTGCCTCAACATCAGCAAAACAAAGGAGATGATCGTGGACTACAGGAAGCGGCAGAGGGGTGGTCACTCTCCCCTGTTCATCAATGGAGCCGAAGTGGAGAGAGATGTCCTCACCTGGTCCCTCCACACCAACACTATCGTGAGATCTGCCGGTCAGCGTCTCTTCTTCCTGCGCAGGCTCAGGAAGTTTGGTCTGCCTCCTCAGATCCTCTCCAGCTTCTACAGATGCACCATAGAGAGCTTCCTCACAGGCTGCATCACTGTCTGGTACAGCAGCTGCACCGCCTGTGACCTCAAAACCCTTAAAGGAGTGGTGAGGACGGCAGAAGCCATCATGGGCAACAAACTACCAGCCTTACAGGACGTCTATCAGTCCCACTGCCTCAGGAAGATCAAACAGATCCGGTCAGACAGCCTCACCCAGCACACGGCCTGTTCACCATCCAGCCATCAGGCTGGAGATTCCGCAGCATTCAGGCCAGAACAACCCGGCTAATGAACAGTTTCTACTCACAGGTTAGGCTTCTGAACGAGCTGTGAAGCTGTGGGTCCTTCACCAACTACCATCTCACTCAGTCACTCTGTCAGCATTATTATTGTATCATATCTCTGATATGGACAATAACACTTTAACACTAAGTCACTTTAAATAACAATAACACTGAGTCACTGAAGTCACTTTAATATGTATATATTCTTCACAGATTATCCCTTGTTTAATATAAACATATCTGTACATAGCAGAGAGGATTTTTGTTTCTCCCTTACATCCTTATATAGGTCCCTCCTGTCTCTATATTTTGTGTATATTTAAAATATTTCAGTTTCAGTATTTTCTTGTATTTTTATGTTTACTTTGTTTACTTTCTGTACAGTGATTATCTGAGCCTCACCACAAGCATTTCAACGCATAAATGTCCTGACATGTTGTGCAAATAAACTTGAAACTCATCTGCTGCTGCACAGTTTGTGTTGGTCATCCTCTAGTCCTTCATCAGTGGTCACAGGACGCTGCCCACAGGACGCTGTTGGCTGGATATTTTTGGTTGGTGGACTATTCTCAGTCCAGCAGTGACACTGAGGTGTTTAAAAACTCCAGCAGCACTGCTGTGTCTGATCCACTCAGACCAGCACAACACACACTAACACACCACCACCACGTCAGTGTTACTGCAGCGCTGAGAATGATCCACCACCCTGCTCTGTGAGGGTCCATGGGGGTCCTGACCACTGAAGAACAGGGTAAAAGGGGGCTAACAAAGTATCAGAGAAACAGATGGACTACAGTCTGTAACTGTAGAACTACAAAGTGCACCTATATAGTAAGTGGAGCTGATAAAATGGACAATGAGCGTAGAAACAAGGAGGTGGTCAGAATGTTATGCCTGACCGGTGTATAAATGCATATTCACATTAAAACAAAAAGAAGAAACCAGAAACAGGATGAATTTATTTTAAAGAGGTTTATTTTTCAAATAATATAAATTACTAACCAAGCTATTCACAAACAAAAACACTGATGTGGCCCACATTTTGAGAGAGATGATATAAAAAACAGAACAGCTTGTCCTTTATCATTTATTACAGTCTGACGCTTCACTCAGTTTGGCATTTTTCTATTATGCCAATTTCGTTGTTGCTTGTTTCAGCGACTTTTTTCCTGAATCCGTCTAGAAATCCATCTACAACACAGTAAGAGGCAAAGCAGAACAACTGAAGCATTAACTCCCACTAATAATCATTATTAACCAGTAGATTTTCAACAAATCACTCAAATGTTACCATTAAAGCATCAATCTAACAACTACAGCTAAATGCTAAGTGCTAACTAGCATAGTGGAGTAAAGCTGGCGGGGTTAGCTTCGCTAGCAGGCTAACAGCTCACCACACACTACAGAACAGACTAGATTCTGTCTTTTCGTTACAAAGAGCTGGGCGATATGGCAAAAATGCAATATCATGATACTCTGAGAAGTTTTCACGATACATGATACACTATATTGCCAAAAGTATTCACTCACCCATCCAAGTCATTGAACTCAGGTGTTCCAATCACTTCCATGATCACAGGTGTATAAAGCCAGGCACCTAGGCCTGCAGACTGCTTCTACAGACATTAGTGAAAGAATGTGTCGCTCTCAGGAGCTCAGTGAACTCCAGCGTGGTACCGTGATAGGACGCCACCTGTGCAACAAGTCCAGTCGTGAAATTTCCTCACTACTAAATATTCCACAGTCAACTGTCAGTGGGATTATAACAAAGTGGAAGCGATTGGGAACGACAGCAACTCAGCCACGAAGTGGTCGGCCACGTAAAATGACAGAGCGGGGTCAGCGGATGCTGAGGCGCATAGTGCGCAGAGGTCACCAACTTTCTGCAGAGTTAATCGCTACAGACCTCCAAACTTCATGTGGCCTTCAGATCAACTCAAGAACAGCGTAGAGAGCTTCATGGAATGGGTTTCCATGGCCGAGCAGCTGCATCCAAGCCTTACATCACCAAGCGCAATACAAAAGTGTCGAATGCAGTGGTGTAAAGCGCCGCCACTGGACTCTGGAGCAGTGGAGACGTGTTCTCTGGAGTGACCAATCACGCTTCTCCGTCTGCCAATCCGATGGACGAGTCTGGGTTTGGGGGTTGCCAGGAGACGGTACTTGTCTGACTGCATTGTGCCGAGTGTAAAGTTTGGTGGGGGGGCGATTATGGTGTGGCGTTGTTTTTCAGGAGTTGGGCTCGGCCCCTTAGTTCCAGTGAAAGGAACTCTTAATGCTTCAGCACCAAGAGATTTTGGACAGTTTCATGCTCCCAACTTTGTGGGAACAGTTTGGGGACGGCCCCTTTCTGTTCCAACATGACTGCGCACCAGTGCAGTGGTGCACAGTCATGTTGGAACATAAAGACATGAATGAGCGAGTTTGGTGTGGAAGAACTTGACTGGCCTGCACAGAGTCCTGACCTCAACCCGACAGAACACCTTTGTGATGAACTAGGCTGGAGACTGTGAGCCAGGGCTTCTCATCCAACATCAGTGTCTGACCTCACAAATGCGCTTCTGGAAGAATGGTCAGAAATTCCCATAATCACTCCTAAACCTTGTGGAAAGCCTTCCCAGAAGAGCTGAAGCTGTTATAGCTGCAAAGGGTGGGCCGACATCATATTAAACCCTATGGATCAAGAATGGGATGCCACTCAAGTTCATATGCGTGTGAAGGCAGACGAGCGAATACTTTATCAATATAGTGTATGTCACAATATATATTTTTTCTGATACTTGATAACTTAGAGCAGACAAAGCAGTGCTAAATTTTAAAGATGCTATCAAAAACTATGAATACACTGACTATTGTTCAACATTTCATACACTGAGAGCTGAACGATTTGTGGAAAATATCTAATTGCGTTTTTTCGACTAATATTGCGAATGCGATTTAAATTGCGATTTTTTTTTACAATGATTCAGGCCTGATTTATTTTGGCCAAGAAGACCAGAACATCCACCTTTTTTGTCTTGAGGCTCGACCCCTGAACATAGTGTGTCAAACTGCCAGTAAGCTGTGGTTGTGATGTCACAACCCATGGAAGTTTGGTTGCCTCTGATTGGTCTAACTCACCTACAGGCATTTCCCAAACTCTTACCAGGTTCCGTTTCCCCTCTTAAAACCTAAAACGTTTTTGCTGATGCTCACCCTGAATAAAAACGGCTCTTCAAGCGTTCTTTGGTAAAGACAGTGGTTCTATGTAGAACCATGAACACTCAGAGAACCTTTTGCATGCTCAAATGGTTCTCTGCATGGTAAAATGGTTCTTCAGAGTGATGGAGAATGTGTTGCACATGGTTCTATATAGAACCTTTTTGAAAAGAGTTCTCTGTAGGACCAAAATGTTCTTCTATTGTTACAAGCTTGACATCAACAAGCAACAAAGTAACAGTACCAGAACCCTTTTTGATGCTGCACAGAACCACATACAACACATTCTCCAATCTGAAGAACCTTTTCAACCAAGCAAAGAACTTTTTATGCATGCAAACGGATCTGAGTATTCATGGTTCTATATGAAATCACTCTCTTTACTAAAGAACCATCTTTTTAAGAACCTTGAAGAGCTACATTTTAAGAGTGTCGGCTATAATTAAAGAAAATTGCAGCTTTTGCGATTTGAAAATTCGCCTTAAATCGTGCTTTCGATATATAAACGATTAATCTTTCACTGAGCTGCACTGAATCCAATTAAACAGGACTAACTGACCTCTGTAATCACAGACGCAGTTGGTCAGTGCTTTTAAGTACTGATGAAATACATGATACGCTCAGAAAAGTATACTGTGATGTATTGTGACGTGTTATATCAATAAATATCGTCATATTGTCCAGTTCTACTTGAATACCAGTCACTCGGCTTTGCTTACTCATATCTGAGTCTTAATCCTTTAGACTACATCGTTAAACTCTATCCTCTAAACTACAAGGCAATCTATAACATATCTTACAAGGCTGTTAGCCTGCTAGCTTAGCTGAAGCTAACATTTTAGCCAGCTAGCATGGTGCTGGTTGGGGAACAAGTGCTATCTTAGCTTCTAGCTTAGTAAACATCTTAAGCCCAGTATTATACAACACAAATAAGAGTACAGAGCGTCCCCATGACGTTCTCCACCTTAAATAAATGTTACACACTGCTAAAGCTCTCCTCACGATCATCCGTTTTCCACCCACGATGTCGTCGGTCACGATCTATGGGGTGTAGAATGATGTTTTCATTCAAGGGAAACGCGTGAACGCAGCAACAGACCTACAAACTTGTGTCATCATGAGCCACGTTTACATGCAGCCTAATAATCCGTTAATAATGCGACTAATAGCTCAATAAGAATAGAATACGTCCATGTAGACGCCTCAATCGGAATAGTCTAGTCTGACTGAGGCCATTTGGAGTACAGTCTCTACCTGATTGATCGAGGTGGGTAATCCTGTAAATAATCTGTTAAATAGAAGAATAATATCCGTGTAAACGCCTGTATCTGATTACATTCCCTATCGGAAAGTTTAAGTCTGTTCTGATCATGTTCGTCGCGTCATAGTGAGAATTTATACCGTTCAACATGGCGGAGCAGAAACTGGTCTGCAGAGGAGACGAAGTTTATGCTCTGATCTTTAAAAGACGGCGGTGGGACGGACGTCCAGCTTATGTGTCTCAGAACACGACGTCTTCCTCTCGGCCTTCTTTAATAAGGACATGTGAAGGACGTTTTCCTGAGTCTGACATCATTTTAAAGGAATTAAAAACACAAGCACTGCTCACTGCTGCTCATCTCACTCTGACTGGACTCACGTGATGCTGGTTGTCATGGTAACGTCTACACTAAGTGGTTCTCTACGCATGCGCATAATTTTGGATCGGATTACTTGTAGTGAGAAAATAAATGAAGAATTTTCATCAGATTGTTGAGCAGAGTGAGAATAAACACCTCAGTCTTAATCTATAATCGGAATGTATTCAATCGGATTGGCAAAAGTCTTTGCATGTAAACACAGCCAGTGTGTCTGCTTCATGCCCATATTGGGAACTGAGCTGGTTTTCTCTCTGATTAAAATGAAAAGTGTTTTTTTGGACATTGCGACTGTCGCACTCTGTGGTAAACAAAGATATTCCAAGGCAGATTGGGCTCCCAAGTGGCGTTACTGTCTAATCACTGGCCCGGTCATCAGGAGATCGCGAGTCTAATCCCCGGTGATGCTACAGCCATCCGTGGCACGGTGGCCCTCGCTCTTTCTGGGTGGGTAGGATGGCCCCCCATCTCCCATCATCACCCAGCGTGATGCTAGTCAGTGTAGGTGTCTGAAGTGGAATTGGATACGTCTAAAAAAAATTAAAATGAAAACATTTTTCCTCCAAGCGTCACCGGATCGTCTGAATTATGAGGATAAGGAGCGGACAGAACAGAAATTCTACAGGAGGGTGAACAACAAGGCAATTTATCTGCAGAAGACCCGCGATGGGCCGGTCACGATCACGAAACTTTAGAAGACGATTAACTGCCATATAAATAATTACGCAACTTAAATGTCTTTACTTAAAAGACAATTACATTTTATTAAAGCACAAGTCTAAAATGGCCCAATTGGCCATCTTGACTAACAAGCTGTGGATACTTAGGCTGTGTTCACACAGCAGGTAAAAGTGGCCCAAATCCGATCTGTTTCTTCATGTGTGACACAGATGTGTGTCTGTGTGTCAGTGTGAACAGATAAACACACTGAATCTGACAATTTCAATTCTGATTTGAGACGCTTTCATATGTGGTACTGAAATCCGATACGTATCCGATCTGTGGCAATGCAACTCAGTCTGAACAGCCAGATCGGAATTCATGCGACTTTTACGTCAATCCAACTCGACATTCGTCATCATTTCGCGCTGCTGAGACTCAGAAACATTTAGGCTGATGTTTCTGTACCAAAAAAGACTCATCGCAAAAAGAGATTTTGAAAGAAATGTCCGAACGCGGCTGCAGGAGAACGAGGCTGCAGCGTCAAAGAACAGTTAAAATGAGCCGTGAAGCAGCGTGACGCTCTGTTCTTTTGCTCTGTGGGTCAGTTTAGGAGCTGATCTGTTCAGACTGATGTCGCATACAGATCACATTTAAAAGATAATCTGAACAGCCAAACAAAAACATCAGATTTGGTGAGAAAATCAGATTTGGGCCACTTTTACCTGCTGTGTGAACGCAGCCTTAGTAACTCGAAATTAACCAGAAACAGCTTGTTTATTTGAGCGCAACCATTACTCACTGCTGCCCTCTAAAGGTGTTACAGCACCAGTCAGAAGTTAGAATGTTTTCTGCATTATTTTATTTACACGCCACCGAAAAACGCAGCTAATTTACTCTGTTTGCTACAACATAAACATAACTGTGACAGTGTGAAAGCTAACAATATGCGATTAATATAATAATTTCAGCTTAAATAATTGCACTGAGGAGATCCTGTAATAATTGTGACCTAATTTCGGAAATTACCGGGGCCGCACGTGTGCGAACAGAAGGCAAGCATTACTGGGAAATAAAAAGATGTTCTAGCCGTTTCTGTGACGTCTTTCCTTTACAGTTAAAATTTTCAGTTTAGTTCTGCAAAAGCGATGCAGATTGTCCGGCAAGGCCGGTTTTTACAGTAGCGTTATCAGTTTTTGAGAGAAACAAGTCATGAGAGTTTATGTTCATACGATTCGGAAATAACGGAGCCGTTGGCCGTTCATGCTGAGACCGTCGTCCTGTTTAGTAGGATTTTCAAAGCATGTATGAACGCGTAAAAAACAGTTTAAGTGCTCCATGTGTGAACGCAAAGGTTGAAGATTAGTGGTATAAGTAACCCAATTATGGGTTTAGGGTCATGTTTTCAATGGAAGAGATGCAAGATTAGTGCTGTGGTAACAAGTACGACACAAATACCAATCAATATAGCCGCATTAAGGCGTCCAAAACAGAATTAATCGTGTAAAAATCAGTTTTTTTGCCAGGGTTTTTCCCCGACAGCACGATCAGTCACAGGGTTCCTCTCCTGTGTGACCGCGCTGGTGTCTGTGGAGGCTACTCTGTAGAGTAAAACTCTTCCCGCACTCCGAACAGCTGTACGGCTTCTCTCCGGTGTGGCTGTGCAGATGCAGCTGTAGGTTGCTGTACTGTTTGAAGCTCTTCCCGCAGTACGCGCAGTAATACGGCTTCTCTCCCGTGTGGACGCGCTGGTGTCTCTGCAGGCTGCTCTGCAGACTGAAACTCTTCCCACACACGGTGCAGAAGTACGGCTTCTCCCCGGTGTGGACGCGCTCGTGTTTTCTGAGCGTGCCTCTTTCTCGGAAACTCCTCCCGCAAACCAGGCAGTCGAAGGGCTTCTCTCCCGTGTGGATGCGCCGGTGCACCTGGAAAGTGGTCTGCTGATTGAAACCCATCCCGCATTCCGAGCAGATGTACGGCTTCTCTCCGGTGTGGACGCGCTCGTGCTTTATGAGGGTGCCCCGTTCTCTGAAGCTCCGGCCGCACACCGAGCAGTCGTACGGCTTCTCTCCGGTGTGGATGCGCTGGTGCACTTTGAAGCTCCTCTGCTGGTTGAAACTCTTCCCGCACTCCGAGCACTGATACGGCTTCTCTCCAGTGTGGATGCGCTGGTGCGCCTGGAGGTGGCTCTGCGTCGTGAAGCCCTTCCCGCACTCCGAGCACTGGTACGGTCTCTCTCCGGTGTGAATGCGCTGATGCGTCTGGAGGTTGCTCAGCTGGCCGAAGTTCTTACCGCACTCTGAGCAGTGGTAGTTCCTCTCCTTGCCTGTGCTTCTCTGAGCTCGTCTGTGAGAGGAGTTGTTGTTGGGAGAGCCGGAAGACGTTGGCTGAGAACTGCAGCTTTCTCTGAACTCCAAAGTCTCAACCTTAATCTCTTCGGATTTGAGTAGCGCGCCATATTCCTCGCTGGGGGCTTCTCCCGACGCGTCCGTGGAGGTGCTGAGCTGGGCACTCGGAGAAGGTGAAGACTCGATACAGGACGTCATTGTTTTCTAGAGGAGTAAAAGAGAAATAAATTTAGTTACTGTTCTGGATCCTACTGTTAGTAAACACATGGTAAACAAGCATATTCTGGCCAAAAACTAGCAGTAAATATTGCTGTTGTCGGAATAAAACCTACTATCTCCAAAATGGTAACTTCACAGGAGAAGGAAAAACATACTTTACTTTCAATGTGAGTCAATGGAACCAGACTTTTTTTCTGAGTCATTTTGGGCCGTTTCTTTTGGTCCATTTTTCATTAAATTTACACACAATGTAAAGAGCAACAGGCATTTTCAAATTATGTCAAAAACCGAAAAACGGAGATACAAGGTTTTCTTCCGACAGCAAAAACATGTCATTTGTAGAGTTAAAGCAGTAGGTACAGCATTATATCCCTCAGACTCACTGACGATTAACTGCCATATAAATAATTGCGACAACTTAAATGTCTTTACTTAAAAGACAATTACATTTTATTAAAGCACAAGTCTAAAATGGCCCAATTGGCCATCGTGACTAACTAGCTGTGGATACTTCGGCTGTGTTCACACAGCAGGTAAAAGTGGCCCAAATCCGATCTTTTTTTCTCATATGTGAGACAGATGTGTGTCTGTGTGTCAGTGTGAACAGATAAACACACTGAATCTGACAATTTCCGTTTTGATTTGAGACGCTTTCATATGTGGCACTGAAATCCGTATCTGATCTGCTGCAATGTGACTCCGTCTGAACAGCCAGATCGGAATTCATGTGACTTTTACGTCAATCCAACTCGACATT